>NC_133665.1:82286557-82509073 GCF_037893015.1 Macrotis lagotis
GGGAGAGGGTCTTTGTGCATTCCCAAACCCAACATAACTGAGTTCATTTTTCAGGAACATAAAACATTGAGCATACTCTTCAAACCTTTACTAGCACACACAGCTACTTCCTCATTTTTCCCTCTTCATCCCCCACTTCCAGCTCTAACCTCCAGTCTCAATTCTAATTTTCTCATAGGGTCAAATTCCTTTATGAAAATCCAATTTCCAGGGAATCCATATGCTTCTTAAGATTAAGCTTTCCTGTAAATAAGCAGGGAAGACAAACAGGATGATTTATGTCCATAATTCTATTAAATATATCTTTTAAAAAACCTCAAATGTCTTATTCTATGCAAACAATATTTCAAAAATATTATTGTTAGAACTTTTGAATACTGTCTAACTTAATTATAGGAAAATAACTTTTTTAGTAAGCATACCTTTTTCTTTACATGCTATCACAGGTTAGAAATTAGATAAGACATTTCCTAGAAAGCCAGGATTTTAAGCTTTAGTACTAGAAGGAAAATCAGAGAAATTTTTGTTCATTTTGTGGTTGATAAAACTGAATCAACAGAGGAAGGGTATTGTGATATGGCCAAAGATAGATGGTAAATAATATGGCTAAAATTCTGAACTCTTGTACCATATTCAGTACTCTCCATTTATATGCTTCTCTGGATTTGATGATTGCATAAGTGACAGTTGTCATTGAACAAAACTTATTTCACTTCTAAAATGGTTATTCTTGGAAAAGCATATAATTTGAGGCTCTGAATTTCATAGAGAGAGGAAAATACCAAGGATCTTGATGTGGGCATTCTTATCAAGTTCTAATTTAATTAGCAAGGCAAAGTACCACCCACTTCTACACTTAATGAGTTTTTAAAGGATTTGAATTCTTCTACATCTTAACTTCTAGCTATATCTGTTTGTATGCAGTAGCTTAGAATTTTATTCTGGAGAACATCACACTTTTGTGATTAAATTGTCTGTTTTACTAGTTGGTAGCTTGCAAACTATTCTTTGGGGAAAAAAAGTACTTCATAATTGTATAAAGCTTTAGTAATATGAAAGACAAGCTCAGATATCCATGCTGGATGATAAGGATAAAACATTATACATTCATGAAATAATTTTGTCCCTCTATTTATTGATGTATCTTCTTATGATATTGTAACAGGTCACAGTTTATATAGTTCTGTAGACAAATGAATGGATGTAGAATAATCTTTCAAATAGCTTAATCTTAATGAATGTTCCTTATTTCCATTTTTAATACAAAGAATAATTCTATAGGTAGTTTACATTTCCATTCTGAAATTTAGCCTTTCTCTGACCCTATTTTCTGACTATATTTTTGGAAAAAAGGCCATCCCCCGGGTAATGAGGAAGGAGTAAAATCTGGTTGCTTTGGAAGGCTATACTAATGGTTCACACCGTTCCTTCTAATTCAAACAGTCCTGACTTGAGGAGGTTGGAGATCCAGCAAATATGGTATTGGTTATGATCTCTAAAGAAGCAAACCTGTATTCCTGGCATGTTTCTGGACTGAAGGGAAATTTCTAGTTATTATTGGAGGGTAGTAATAAATGGTTAACTCATTCATTATCGGCATCCAGATACATAATATGTGCTACCTAGGAAAAATAGAGCATTTGGTTTTAGGAGGCTGTAGTATATGCACTAAGGTGACAATAGCTTGATTTTCTCATATCTAAGAGTTCTTTTTACAGCCTATTTGCTTTGTATATTTGGGAAACTGTTTGATTTGGGTTCTTTCCCTCCACATTTTTCCATTTGATTCCCCCTTTGTTTCCTCAAAGGCTTTAAATCACAACTGTTTTGATCAAGGAGAGAATAACTTATCCCTTTCTTGAAGCTGCCATGTCACTTGATGTGTCAATCAAAGTATGTCTCCTGTGACACAATCTTTGCTAGGGCCTCCAGATGCTGCCTTTGCTGCAGTCAAAACTCCTAAAGGCATAGAAGCAAAATCTTAGCTAGACCTTGATCTCCCAAATATCAACACCCAAGATTGCCAGTAGGTACCAGGCTGTAGTTCTTTAAAAAAGAGAAGGAAACTCTAAACTGTACAAAAAAAAGATACTACTCAATGATAAAAATAATTGCATTATAAACACCATCAACTTGCTTTTTGTATTATTTTACAGTCTATAAAGTCAAGGATTAAAATATACAGAAACTCATAATTAAACTTATCTTTCTCCATTGAATAGAAATATAATTCTAGTTGCCCACTATAATGTGCACTGATCTCATCTTATTCATTCACCCTATTATAGAAATAATGGCAAGTATAGGATTAAACCTTTGACCTTGAGACCTATATACTTGTGTTTTATCCAAGTGAGTTAACCAGACACATTAGCTGACTTGGAAAGCTGGTATTGCATAAACTGTGTCTGTTCTTAGACAGCATGAGCTTCAATACTTTGACTCACTTCACTCAAAAAGAGCAACAATAACAACAAAAACTTCTTGAAAAATGCATGAAGATTAGGACAACATTCTACAATCACTCTTTGTTGATGCTGTGTCCTATTCTTTAAATACACAATTATAAACTATTTTAAAAAATAAGAATTAATTATGAATTTATTTAAGAATATTTGAAAAATCAGATCATTTACTGTAAAGAAAATAATTCTTGTAATCAGTACTACCTTACCATGTAATTACATAGTTTTTATTTGGTATGGTTTTAGGTATGTGTTATACAATTGACTGTTGCCATGCGGAAATTTCTTAAAATAGTTAAATTTTCAAAGGCATAGGATTTTTTTTCAAATTGAATCTCTTATAGGTAGATAGTTTAAATCATAAATATATGGCAAAATGGAATATAAAAAGTCATCCAAGTATAAAATAGATGATGTCCTACAGGTAGCCTATCAAACTGTATTGGTAAGAATTTTATATGCCAGTTGTTATAATAATCTCTGAAAAAATTACATAATGGTGCTTTAAACATTTTTGAATATTGTAAAACCTAAGAGTGTGAGCAATTTCACTTAAAAATTTGAGCAATTTAGAGATTTTGATTTTAATTTGTATGATACTAATATTATTTATATGATAATGAAAGTTACTTATCATTGAATAATAGTATAGTCTACTTAAGTGAAACTAAAGCTTACCCATTAAGCAAATTAAGTTTTAAAATTAAAAAAATTTTTATCAAAATTTTATAATATATTACATATTTCCTCATTTAAATAGAATATGTTGAATACATTTTTAACTCTTGATGGCTCAAGGTTATCATTATTGGTGGGTTTTTTGTTTTTTGTTTTAGATTTTGCAAGGCAATGGGGTTAAGAGGCTTGCCCAAGGCCACACAGCTAGGTAATTATTAAGTGTCTGAGGCCGGATTTGAACTCAGGTACTCCTGACTCCAAGGTCAGTGCTCTATCCACTGTGCCACCTAGCCGCCCCCTCCAGGTTATCATTATTGATAAAAGTTATTATGCTGTACATACCTTTAAGAGTTATTTTCCCCTATGCTCATTTATTATTCATTTTCCTTAAATTGTGTAATACAACTGTGATGTTTATAGTCTTCCATGCCTAATTATTGCACATTTTCCTTCACTTGTCAACCAATTTTACTTTCTGTTTTCTGTGTTAGGACCTGAAAGTCATTCTTCCACTATCTGGGACTTTTATAATAGCTGTCATTCCAGGTTCTTTTCCTCTTCTGACTATACTCATGATTTGTATTGTAAATTTTGAGGTTTCTAGAGGTCTTATTTTTATTTCCATTTTAATGGGTCATAACTTTAAAATATGTTAAGAGTAATGACCAATAATACTGGTTTTGTGATATTCTTAGACCTCTCCAATTATTTTGAGGAATGCAATTTTTAAAACAGTGTATAATGTCTGACATTTTTAGAAATAGGGAAGGCAGAAGTCTTAAGAAATCAAACAATAATGAGAGAGCCCTTCAGAGAATGGACATCATTTCTAGTGAGGACTTATTTATTTTTCCCAGTGGCAATGAAATCAATTAGCTTGATGAAGCTATAGTTCATCCCCAAATAAATCCTTGGTCTTTGGTTGACACCATGCCATTCTTTGGCTCATTAAAATGCTTGACAGCTTCAAACTAAGAATGCTTTATTGACTTTAAAGAGACATGGGTTCTAGAACTGGACCCTCCATGTAATATCTGATCCATGTAGAAAATACACATATATTTTCTTCAGATATTGCACAACAGGAAATGCACATATTTACAACAGAGTGATTCTCTTCAGACAAGTCACAAGCTCATGAACTTAGAGACTCTTTCAAAAGAGCAATTTTTCACTCTTACTTTGATTTTTGAATGCCTTATTTTTAGAAAAGAAGGCTGGAGAAGCATGAGAAAGACCTGGAGTCAAGCATGCTAGTATTCAAAGGGAAATCATTGAGAAAAACAGCATTTGACTTGTCAGCCTGAAAGGGCAGCTTGAACAGCAAGGGTAGAAGTTGAGAGGAGCAGACTGAAACTGGATGCAAAAAGAAACTTCTTAACAATGAGACCAGCCCCGGAATGGAATGGACAAGATCGTCTCTTTATCAGGAGGTCTTTATCAAAGCAGGGGCTGGCAGTCCCTTTGGTAGCAATATGGTCAGGGGCCTTCTTGATCAGTGCAATATAGACCAGATGGTCTCTTCCTGATTTTTAGATTTTGTGATTAATTAAAAATGATGTCTTGACCAAATAAATCACTTCATCTCTGTCTTAGTTTTTTTCATCTAGTAACATGAGGGCATGGGAATAGGTGATGTTTACAATCTCTTTCAGTTCTAAGACCTTATGATTTACATTTCTACAAGGCCTGAGGCAAGCCCAGAAGGCATACTAATGCTTGGTATTTCACATGATTAAGGCAGAATTTGAGTATTAATTTCATGACAATAAGTTAATATTTATTTCCATTAGCACTAGGACAATAAATACCTTTGCTAAATAGCTTAGAGAGAACACTAGTATGTGTGTATGTATAATACTGGCATATGTATTAGATTTTGTAACATGGACTTTGTGACCCAGGTAAAGGTCCTTAAGCCCTAATAATTTTACACAATTTCAAGTTGCAGAGAAGGTGCCAACTTCTACTGGTAGAGGAAGTTTCCTCATGTGGAAGTTCTCAGTAAAATCAAGGTCCAGTCTCTATATCTTATGTTGTAGGTTGCATTTGAGAGACTAAGAGGGAGTGTTTTTTTAGGTGGTGAAACTTTTCAGAAGACTCATTTTACCTTTTTGTCTTTGTACATATGCATGTGAAATGTCCTTTGCAAAATATATTTCCTTACTTTATTTAACCTCAAACTGAGATTTTTAAAGTATTTTTCTATATGTGCAAGTAAATTAAATTTCAGAAAAATTGACTGATAAGAGCTCTGTACATGATTCTGTACAGAATGACTTTCACTTAATGATTCCTATTTCCTGTCCCTCCTATCTCTTAATTTGTCTTTTACTGTCTTATTTGCTTTCTCAAATTTAAATATTTCTACAATTCTAGAATCTAAAATTGTTTGGATCCTTTTTTTTTTTTTTGCTGATGGAGATCACAACTCTTAGTAAATTCTTTAGTAAATGTTTTTTTGAATTGTTTAGTCAATTTTTTTTTTTAAAATCATCATTTGGTATCCGGGAGTTTGATGATAAATCTCTCCAAATTTAGTAAGGCTTGTCCTCAGACAATAAAGTTATATACAGTCCATCATTGTGCTTGGAAGGACCCACTATAGTTTGGGTCCACTGGCCTATCTTTCAAGGAAAAGCATAAATGTGTTCTCTTCTTATTTTGTTTAGGAAAGAGCCTTAAGTGAATAAGTTAAGAAATAGATATTTTACCTTGGGACCTGGATTATGTTTGAGATTTGGGGTTGGGGCGAGAACACAGCTAAGAACTAATATGTAACTCTGACCCCAGGAATAGTACTGAGATTTGAAAAAGAGTCAGAAATACATTGCTTAGATTCATATCTTTTGTATTACTTTTTTGTTTTCTTTGTTTTGCTAAAAAACTTGTTTCAGCTAGGTGGCTCAGCAAGTAGAATCTGAATCTGAAATCAGAAAGACTCTTTTTTTTTCCTGAATTAATATCTGATCTCAGATACTTATTAGCTAGGGGACCTAGGGGACCCTGGGAAAGTCATTTAACTGTTTGCCTCAGTTTTCTTCATCTATAAAATGAGATGGAGAAGATAATGGTAAACCTGTATCTTTTCCAAGACAACCCCCAAATAGAGGCCATGAAGATCCAAACTGGATAAAACTGAAAAACTACTGAACAACAAAAACAACACCTACATTCTCAATGAATAAAATTTTTTTATAGGTTTAGAGTTTCATCAAAGTCCAGTATAAAGTCGATAAGTGCTAGATAGGCAGAGGTATATAGGTTATGTTCCTACTTCTTTTCATCTTTTTCTTTATCTTGTATTGTCACTTTATTCATATTATTTCTCTGGGCATAATTGTCTCCAACTCTGTGAGATAGTGACAGTATTTGTCTGTTTGTGAAATGTTTGAGCTCAGGTAAAAAGACATAGAAATATGAAGCTTGATTATTATAACTTTCAGCACTGTGAGAAGGACTGTTGAATGATATGAATATAATTTGTCACTACAGTATTATCAGTCAGTAGTATATACCCAAAACTTAACCTTTTGATGGCATATTTTTAGATTCTATAGCTTAAAAAATAAGTGAAACTCTATAAGATTAATTTTTGTATTCTTACACTTAAGAAATTGAAAGCTGAAAGGTCTCAAACTTTTACTACTCTAAGCAGAATTATAAACTATTTAGGGTTGGTGGTTGTTGATTTCCTCCACCCTGCAAAAGACAGTATTTGCTGGGATGCCTAGGTGAAGGCCTGGAAAAGGAAGGGTTATCTACAAATTGGGAGAGTTTATTATGGCTTAGTGATTTGCTGATTGATTTCATTTGCTGACAGTTAAGCCTCTCTTAATGTCAGTTTTCTTTGCATAATGCCTTGAAATAAAGACTGATGAAGATCTTCAGATTGATGCCGCTTACATAAACTGACCCTGATTTGCCCTATTCTGCATGACAATTTAAATGACAGCAGTTAGAAGGAAATATAGCAATGAATATGCAACTCAAGGTTTAAGGAATATTCAATAAATCTTTCAAAACCTAGATCTTGGCCTAAAAACAACCTCTTTTATTTTATAGTTGTTCAAAATTTTATTAAATAGACCATCATTGCTCCTGAGCATCTCTATTCTTGAAGTATAGAAAGGACAGGATAAAAAATTAACATAATCTTAGATGCAAATTAATGATTATAAACATACATTTTATATAACACATGTATAACATGCTATCATGATATACAGACACACCCAATATATGTACACATACATACTAGCACAATTATCCAAATACATGTAAATTCCATATATGTACATGCTATATTATATTTTTACATTATAGATATAACCCTATTTCCTTTTCATTTAAACAGAGTTTAGTTAGGACTCTCTCTATTTGTCTGTTTTTGTGTGTCCACTGAATTTATTATAACTTTTCATAGTGTTCCCCTTTCCTGCCTTTTAAATCTTCTTACCCTCCAAGCATCTTCTGGTCCAGTTATAGTTCCTCTCACATGATGCTCCCTCTCTCAGCTTCTTGCTTCTTTCTTTCGACATTCCGCCACCTTTCAAGATTTAGCTCACAAGTCATTTTCTGTAGGAAGTCTTATTGGGCCCTTAGGTCTCTGTAACCTTCCCTCTAAAGTGAACTCTTCAACTTTTTATGTATCTTGAATGTTCTTATTTACTCCTAATTCTTGCCCCACATTAGAATTGAAAGTTCCTTGAGAACATAAATTGTTTTCATATTTTTTTTCCCCTTTCTTTGGATCCCTAGCATTTAGCACTATGTCTGGCAAATTACATGCTCTTAATTACTTTTTAATTTATTTTATTAAATAAGTAGCAATTTTTCATTCAGTGCTCAAAATTCTTATTGGACTAGATTTACAAATGTAGCTTATTAGAAGATTAACTGCAGGTGCAACTTCCTGAAAGATTTGTTAAAAATATAGCCCAGTATCCTGAGCTTATGGAGCTTCTAAAAGATTAAGGTATCTTCCAAAGTTACCTAATTTGTGCCCAGAAAAGAAAGTGGAAACCAGGAAATTCTGTTTTGTTACATTGGTGCTCAGGGACAACATTTTGCCTAGAGGTATATTTTAATAGGTATATTCCCAAATGATCATAAAAAAAAAAGTCTACAAGAAAATACTCAAGTGTGGAAGGAGACTATTGTCTTTTGTTTGTGACTGGTGGGAGGAAAATCTTGTATAGGTCTGAATAGGGTCCTTGATATGAAAATAAGACAGATGCAATTACTATAGTTGCACTTAAGAGACAGACCATTTTAGTTTTCTATTCATCTAGTAATATTGCTCACTTCTACAACCTAAATTCGAAATTCAGAGAATTTGCTTTTGTTGCCACTTAACTTCATTTATTAATTAAAACATGTAATTTCCTATTAATAGGTATAAAAATAATTGAAATACAAAATGTCTCTGATGTATGAGTGGATTGTGCTCTTATATTAAATGAAAATATTAATTACAGAAAGGTGTTATATTTTATTTTTCTGAAGTTTATTAACTACCAAAGATTAAATATTTAAAGGTTAAATTTATCTACTTCTAAATAGAGAGGGAGGAGTACCCTTTGCATAAAATTGCCCTTGACAGGTACTATTTTTACAGTTAATTTCATTTATACATTATAAAAAGTCCTTCTAGGAAAGTTTCTGAGAGCCAGTATAATGTCAATTGCTTAATTACCTTTTTATCATATTGTTTCTACTAAACTTTCCACACCCCTATGATACTGTTTTGAGTGCTATTTAGGGTATGTTTGTATATGAGAATATACTTGTATACATAAACCTCTATGAAAAGGGAAAGATATTTTTCATGAGAAAGATATCTTTGTTGAGAAATTGTTAAGTTCTTAATGTCAGATGTCTATAAACAGAAAAAATGTTATCAACCTCTTGATTTTAATTGATCTCTCAACTTATAGAAGTTATTTTATATATTCTTTGCTTTAATTCTGATACTTTGACAGTTTATTTTTACATCAGAGGTTTGTTTCTAAATTAAATTTTATTTTCAATAAGCAAGAATTCACCTTTACTTCCTCCCAATTGAAGAAGGAAGAACAATTAAACTCCTGATATACACATGTATGTCAGGCAGAACAATTTTCCTCATTGGCTATTTTTTTAAAAGTCATTTGTAATCTCTGTTAGGAAGTGACTAGTTTGTTTTATCTTTAGCCCTCTTGAATTCTGATCAATCATTATTCTAATCAGAGTTGCTTGTCTTTCAAAGGTGTTTGATTTTACAATTTTGTTGTCATTGTATAAGTCATTCTCTCAATTCTACTAATTCTACTAGTTTTCATCAGAAACCATTATTGCACAATAATAGTCCATTACATTTATATACCATTACCCAGTTGATGGGTACCTGCCCTTAATATCCAATTCTTTGATACCAAAATTAGCTAGAAATATTTTTGATCATTATTATTGTTACTTAGAGTAATCCCTTCCTTAATTTGCTCTCTCTAATTCTCCCTTCTTTCCTTTCCTCTTTCCCTCTTATTTCATTGTTGAGTGAATTATATCTCTATACTCTGTGTGTATATTTATTCTTTCCTTCTTTCACCAATTGAGATGCACATGTGGTTCAAATGTCAAGTCACTATCCTCACTCCTTCCTTCTTATTTGTCTGGATATCTATTTGTATACCCAAATAGCATGAGATAATTTCTCCTTAACTTCTTCTCCCTTAACTCCCCCTTTCCCCTTCCTTTTTTTATTCTTCTTTTAACATCAAGACAACAGAACTATTCTCAGACTCTTCTATATTATTAGATTCTTTCTCTCATCCCTAATTGTAATAAGGTTCAGAGGGACACAAGTAATTGATCTTATTGATAGTTTATTTTTTTGCTTCATCTCTATCATTTCTTCATTCCAGAGAATGATTATATAAGTAAATAATATTTTTAAAAAACAAAAAATAGGAAAAAAATCATCATTAATAATAAGTACATCTAAAAATTCTAAAATATGTGTATCATGAAACATTTGTGAACTTTTGCAAAGAGGGGAGATGGGAGTGTCTCATCTCTTCTTTCAAGTCTTGTTTGTTGCTTATAGTTTTGCAACATTCACTTTTGACTTGTTTATGTTTGGTTGTTCTTTCTGTTTATATTGTTGTAGTAATTGTGAACATTGTTTTCTTGGCTCTCTAACTTCACTCTTCATCATTTTATACAGATCTTTTCATATTTATCTATATGGATCACATTCATAATTTCTTGCTATACTTATTTAATTCATATACAACTTATTTAAGCTTTACCCTATTGAGTAGCATCTATTTTGTTTCCAGTTCTTTGATATTGCATAAAGTTGTTATAATTTTTTTATTTATTTAGGGACTTCTTAAAAAATCAATAATCTCTTTGGGGTATTAGTCTAGTAATTGCTTTTTAAATTTCTATAATTCCAAATTTCTTTCCAAAATGATTGCACCAATTCACAAATTCACAATTCACAATTTGGGACGCCTAGTCCCAATTAGCCTTACTTATATTCCTATATTATAGTTCAATCTTGACTATTCCTTTCTTTTTTTCCATCTTTGCCAGTTTGAAGGATAAGATGTTGATTTCATTTGACAATATGCCTTATTTTTGATGATTCAGAGTATTCTTTTATGTGGCTATTTATAGTTTACAGTTCTTATTTTGAAAATTGCTAATATTCTTTGGTCACTTAATTATCAGATAATTCTTTTACTAGAGAAATTTAACAAAAGATATTTTTTCCCTTTCAAATGCTTCCTGTCCTATCCTAGTTGTTTGATTTTTTCATTCTAGGAACTTTTAAGTATTATGTAATTGAAGTTTTATATTTTGTAATTGCTCCTGTTTGGTTAAGAATATATCTTTTCTCATAGTAGGGAGATGTCATTTATTTCTCTAATTATTTTATAGTATGCATTTTAAGATCACATTTCTATTTAGAATATATTGTGGAATATAGTGAAGTTTCTTAGCCTACACCTAATTTCTGCTACACTACTTTCCAGGATTCCCAGCATTTTTTTTAAATCACATAGGATTTTTTTCTAAGTAATTTGTGTTTTTTTTGTACCTAAATTAGATTAAGTTCTATTGTTTCTGATTCTCTTCTTCTATTCTGTTCCATCAATCTACTTGTCTATTTAAAACTTATATCACTTGGTTTTTATGACTTCTGCTTTGGATTATAGTTCAAGGTTTAGAAGTATTATCCCCTTTATCCTCATTTCTTTTCATTATGTACCTTGATAATTTATTTTTCCAATTTAATTTTGTAATTTTTTTATCAAGTTGAATAAAGTTTTTTTGTTTGTTTTTTGAAGACAATGGGGATAAGTGACTTGTCCAAGGCCATCATCAAGTGTCTGAGGTTGGCTTTGAACTCAGGTCCTCCTGACTCCAGGGCAGGTGCTCTATCCACTGCACCACCTAGCTGCCCCTGAATAAAGTATTTTATAATTTGATTGGTATAACATTAAAAATGATGTTATTGTTTGTCATTAGTTCTTAGAGGGATTCATGACATCAGGGATGCAATGCCATTACATGCAAGTGAATTGGATTTAAATAAGGAAGGACTGTGCTTAGTCACCAGTCTCATTTTCTCCTCTAGAGCCATTTATCTGGGTCTAGAAACGGAACAGGATGACTGGAGATGGCCTTGGATGCAACTAAGTAGTACTATGGATAGAGTACTTGGCTTAGAGTAAAAAAGACTTGAGTTCAAATTCAGCTTCAGACACTTACTAGCTGTATGACTGAGCATTTCACTTAATTCTGTCTCAATTTCTTCATCTATAAAATGAAAATGGCAAACTATTCTATTATCTTTGCCAAGAAAACCCAAATGGGATCTCAAAGAGTCAGACATGACAGAAATGATTGAACAATGGTTGAACCATAATTAACTTTGGTAGTATTGTTATTTTTTTTATCATATTGTCTTGGTCTATCTTTGAATATTCTTCAAGCTGTTGAAGTTGTCATTTATTTCTTTAAATTGGGTCTTTTGTGTTCTTTAGTAGATTAATCCCTAAATACTTTATGAATTTTATAGTCATTTGGAGGGGTCATTCCCTTTCTATAATTGCCCCCTAGATGTTCTTCTTATTGTATAGAAATGTACTCTTTGTAGTTTGTAACTTGGCTGAAGGTACTAATGGTCTTTTTTAGTATCTTTTGGAGAAAAAAAATGGCAAGCCACTCTGTGTCTTTGCCAAAAAAATTTCAAATGGACTCATGAAGTCAGACTTGACTAAAAATGACAGAATAACAGCTTCATATCTTTGCTGATTCACTAGGATTTTCTAAGTAAACCATTGTATAATCAACAAAAAGGGGTTTGTGTATATTCATATATTTCCTCTTTATCTATTTTTAATTTCTTTCTCTTTTTTTGACTTTTTGCTGGCAATTTTTAGAACTACTTCAAATAATAGTGGGGACAATGGCCATCTTTGCTTTACTTTTATTGAAAAAGCTTCTGGTATGTTTTCATTACATATGATGTTTGCTTTTGGTTTTGGATAGATGATTTTGATAGTTTTTTTTAAAAAAGGACTCTTTTATGACCTGTATGTTTTCAGCACAATTGTTGTAACTTTTCAGATTTAGTTTTTGGATGTTTCTGTTTTTAATATAATTAACTATAATCATTATTTTCATAATCTGAACTATCCTTTCATCTTTGGTATAAATCCATTTTGATCACATTTCTTGATGTTGTCTTCCTGATAGGATTTTGTTTAAAAATTTTGAATTGATATTTATTAATAACACAGGTCTGTAGTATCCCCTATTTAATCCTTCCCTGGTTTTGGTATTAAGACTATATTTGTCTTATAAGAAGATTAGGATTGGATGAGCAAAAGTTTTTAAAATTTTTCCTTGTATTCTTTTTGACAGATTGACATGATTTTTGACTATGCAATATATGATAAATTTAAAAAGTCACATGTTTATTTCAACTAGCTATTGATTGCAGACAACTGAAAATGATATTACATCAATAGCACATGTATTTTAATAGGTTGAATTCTTACTTTTTTTCAAAATCCAATCAACAATAATTAAACATTTATAAGTATCCACTATATACTCTGAAAGGTAAGTGCTTTTAGTATCTCCATTTTATAGTTGAGGAAACTGAAGCATACAAGAAAATCCAGAGTCACATAGCTAATAAGTATCTGAGGCTGGTTGATTTCAGTATTTCTTGGCTTTAGTTCCCAGAGCACAGTAACATCTACCTATCTGTATTTCAAAAGTCTACTGTTCCCTTATCTTGCATCAGGAACATATTTGAAAGAAGTTTCTAGTTCTTTCTTTGGAGATATAACAAAATGGTGTAGGAAGATTTGTCTGGAATTGGTTTATCTGTTAGTGTTTGGTGACTGCTTTTTTTTAATACAAGGCAGATATGATTTTAATAGTTTGGACTTTTTACCTTGGTATCCCACTTTAAATGTACATTGAGGGGGACTTCCAGGCAGAGTCAAGATGGCAGCATGAAACTAACGTGCCTCCTGCAACTTTGCATGACGCAGCTTTAAATGAAGACTCTACACAGATCTTAAAGCTGACAGATCTCACCAACAAGAGAGTGAAACAAGTTCTCGACTTAAGATATTGTGGAAGATCTTTCATAAAGATTCATCTCTTTGGGGGTAAAGCAGAAGTATAGCCCAGCATAGGTAGGAGAGCAGGAAAGCCACGATACAACTCAGGTCTGGGCTCAGCAGGTCAATTATAACACACTGGTAAGGGAGGGTCCCAACCCCAGGAAAAGAATCTGAGCCCTGAAAATACTGGGGCAACACACAGAACTGGATTGGGAATAAACCAGTTCATCGGGGCGGCTAGGTGGCGTAGTGGATAAAGCACCGGCCTTGGAGTCAGGAATACCTGGGTTCAAATCCAGTCTCAGACACTTAATAATTACCTAGCTGTGTGGCCTTGGGAAAGCCACTTAATCAATCCCATTTGCCTTGCAAAAACCTAACCCCCCCCAAAAAAAACCCAGTTCATCAAAAAAGCCTTGGCATAAAGGCGGGGAAAAAACAAACAAACAAAAAAAACACACCTGCATAGGCAACAGTTTAGCAAGTGATTAGGCAGGGATCAGATCCTGATCCCAGAATGAAAAACTTGGGACTATACTCCCTATAGCCATAAGCAGAGCTCAACCATCAAAATGAACAGAAAAACAAAAAGAGTGCTAACCATAGAAAGCTTACTATTCTAATAGGGATGATAAAAATGACACATCAGAAGAAAACAGTGACAATTTGCATACATGTGAAACCCCCAAAGGAGTTTATGAATTGTCCTCAAATCCAAAACCTCCTGGAAGCACTTAAAAAGGATTTAAAAACCAAAGAAGAGAGTAAGAAGAAAAATGGAAAAATAGAATTGACAGCCATGTAGAAAATTATTATTGAAGAACTCAACTCATTTAAAAATGACCAACTGGAAAAAGAATCAACTCATCCAAAAGTAAAATTGGCCAACTGGAAAAGGAATGAAACTCGTTTAAAACTAGAATTAGCACACTGGCAAAGGAGACACAAGCTAGCTGAAGAAAATAAAACCCTAAAAAAAGTTGGACAAAAGAAAGCTATTAATACTATGAGACACCAAGATCCCATTAAGCAAAACCAAAAGATGAAAAAAAAAATAGAAGAAAATGTAAAATACCTATTAGGAAAAACATATGACCTGGAAAATGGATCCAGGAGAGATAATTTGTGAATTATTGGTCTATCCAAAAAGCCTTGTTCAAATAAATATCCTGGAAAATACCTGTCAGGAAATTATCATGGAAAACTGTCCTAATATCTTAGACTTGGAAAGAATTCACTGATCACCTCCAGAAAGAGACCCCAGAATAAAAGCTCCAAGTAATATAGCTACATTCCAGATTTCTAAGATAAAGGAGAAAATAAGTACTTCAAGCAACCAAAAAGAAGCAATTTAAAATCCAAGGAACTACACCCAGGATTACACAGGACTTATCACCAGTATTAAAGGATTGAAGGATCTGGAATATGATATTCTGGAGGGCAAAGGACCAATCAAGAATTAAGTACCTTGCAAAATCCAGCATATTCTTTCTGAGGAAAAGATGGGTTTTCAATGAAATAGAAGACTTCCAAGTTTTCAATAAAAAGACCAGAACTGAGCAGAAAATTCAGTCTTCAAATATATGATTCAAGAGATGCATAGAAAGGTAAATGGAAAGGTGAAAATACATTATTCAAGAACATTAAATATATCCCTATAAGGGAAGATGATAGTTTAACTCTTGGAAATTGTATTTAGAATAGTTAAAAGAAACATAATTAGAGAGAGGGTATGGATTTAAAGATATGGTATAGAATTACCATGAAAATATTGAACCATTAGCCAATGCCTTAGCTACTGAGGATAGAATATAGTTGGAAGCATTGTACTTAGAGGATATGGGTATAATTGAGTCATGAAACTATATTTATTTTGAGGATTGTGTTTTCTATTGGGACATCAGGATGGAGAGTTCTTAGGGGATTTATATATAATTAAATCATAAAGTGATCTTATTTTACTGGATACTTTAAGTAACAATGATTATAGTGCTATTGTTGAAGCACTATAGGGACAGAGGAGGAGAGAGTATACTTAGAAAGACTGGACATAAATAGATAATGAAGTGATTATGCTTTACCTGATACTTTAGCTATAATTAGAGGGAATGTACTAAGAGGGATAGGGTATAAAAAGCTCATGAAATGATTTTTCTTTACATGATACTTTACTTCATGAGTATAGTATGTATAGAAGGTACTCGAAAAGAGAGTGTGGTATAAATTGAGTATAATTTGATGTTATTTATGACTCTTGAGAAGTGTATTTCTTATCAATCAACCCTAAAGAAAGGTCCTTCTATCAGGACATATAAAAGGAATATATTTTAACAGAAGAATTATATATATACAAGTTAGGATTCAAACAATAAAGGCACTAAAAGCAGGGTTATTTTAGAAGTCTAGGCAGTAGAGGATATGAGGAGGCACAAAGACCAATAGTACAGGGAAAGAAGGGAGGGTGTGTGAACACTGAGTAAATTCTACTCTCAATAGATTTGACCCAAGGAGGGAATAACACACATTCCCAATTGGGTTTAAAAATCTATCTTAGTCTACCAGGAAGGAGTAGGGGAAATGGTAGAAAAGGGAAAGAAGGGACTGGTAAAAGGGAAGGCTAAAGCTAAAGTTAAAATTAAAATTAAAAAGAAAAGTTAAAGGATAAAAGGAGCAAAGCATTGGTGAGGAAGGGATAAGGGGAAAGAAAAGAGAAAAGTATCAATGTAGAGTGATAGAATGGAAGGAAATACAGAGTTAGTAGTTTTTTTTTAGGTTTTTGCAAGGCAAATGGTATTAAGTGGCTTATCCAAGGCCACACAACTAGGTAATTATTAAGTGTCTGAGGTTGGACTTGAACTCAGGTACTCCTGACTCCAAGACTGTGCTCTATACACTTCACCACCTAGCTGCCCCACCAGAGTTGTAATCTTAACCATAAATGTGAATGAGATGAATTCTCCATAAAAACAGAAGGAAAGAGCAGAATGGATTAAAAAACCAGAATCCTACAATATGATGTTTACAAGAAACACATTTGAAGCAGAAAGATGCACACAGGGTAAAGGTAAATAGCTGGAACAAAATGTATTATGCTTCAGTGGAAGTAAAAAAAAATCAGGGGTAGCAAAGTAAAAGCAAAAAATAGATCTCATTAAAAGGGATAAGGAAGGAAACTTCTTAAAAGAAAGGAATTTTGCAATGACACAACATCATTATTAAACATTATGCATGAAGTAGTGCATCCAATTCTTAGAAGAAAAGCTAATAGCATTACAGGGAGACATAGACAGCAAATCTAAAAGAGTGGGAGTCTTCAACATCCCTCTCTCAGAATTAGATAAAATCTAACCACATAAACAAGATAAATCTACGGTTAGATGAATCTAACTACCATAAACAAGAAGGAAATTAAGAATGTGAATAGAGTTTTAGAAATTTAGTCATGATAGGCCTTTGGAGAAAATTTAATGGGGATAGAAAGGAATATGCCTTTTCCTTTGCAGTACATGGCACTTACATGAAAATTGACCATATACTAAGGCATAAAAACCTCACAATCAAATACAAAAAGGCATACTTTTCAAATCACAAAGCAGTAAAAATTGTATGTAGTAAAGAGTCATGGAAAGATAGTGTTAACTAAATTGCCTAATTTTAAATAATGAATGGCTCAAACAATAAATGATAGAAATAATCAACCATTTCACTAAAAACAATGACATCAATGAGACAGCATACCAAAATTTATGGGATGCAGCCAAAGCAGTTTTTAGGGGAAATTTTACATCTCTAAATGCATATATATGAATAAAATAGAGAAAGAGGTCAATGAATTGAGCATGCAACTAGGAAAAAACTAGAAAGAGAACAAATTTAAAAATTCCCAGTTAAATACCAAATTAGAAATTCTGAAAAATCAAAGGAGAAATTAATAAAATTAAAGCAAGCAAGCCATTGATTTAATGAAGAAAACAGAGTTACTTTCATAAAAAAATCAATAAAGTGGATAAATTTTTGGTTAATCTGATTAAAAGAAGGAAAAAACCAAATTACTAGCATCAAAAATGAAAAGGGCAAACTTACCACCAATGAAGAAAAAATTAAAAAGATAATTCAGACCTATTTTGCCCAATTGTATGCCACTAAATTAGTTAATAGGACAGAAAAATTAGGAAAAAGTGAGACAACTCTACTGTTGGTAGAGTTGGTCTGCCTCTGGTACAGTTTCACTTAACTAAGTGTAGTAATTCATAACTAGAGACTAAAAGATGTGTCAGGTTGACCTTATCAGGGAAAGACTTGGCAGTCATCATGCTTTAGCAGATGGGAACTGAGATTTATACAGATGCTCCTGGAGAGATGGAACATAGAAGCTGGTGGCAGAAAGAAGCCACAAAATCAGAGAGATATTTAGGTGAAACAATGTGATGGAAAATGAAAAGATGAGAAATAATCATCAGAACAATAACAGAGAACATCGTTATGACATTACCAGATGCAACAGTTCTTTATGAAGTTTTGGATGTGTAGTTGTTATGGGAGTATATATATATATACACAACAGACCTGTGTCCTGGCCACAAGAAATTCTGGCATGAGTATCTTCATCAGTCTTTTTAGTTACATAATTGTATCCTCTATGTCTATGTGTTCTCTAAGCTTGTTCAACTTAGTCTCAATTTGTGGGACAATTGATGAAAGGGAAAATTGATGAAAATTTGCTAAAAATATAAACTACCTAGATTAATGGAAGAGAAAATAAAATATTTAAATAACCCCATTTCAGAAAAAGAAATTGAAGAAACATCAAACATTAATTAACTCTGCAAGAAAAAAATCTCTAAGCCCAGATGGATTTAAAAGTGAATTCTACCAAACATTTAAGGAACAGTTAATACAATTCTACACAAACTATTAAAAAAATAGAAAAATTCTACCAAATTCCTTTTATGATACTAACATGGTATCACAAAACAGGAGGAGCCAAAACAGACAAACAGAATTATATACCAATCTCCTAATGAACTTTGATGTAACAACAATCTTAAATAAAATTTCAGCAAAGAAATTACAAGTTATTACTAGGATAATATACCATGATCAGGTAGGTTTATACCAGGTAGGCAGGGATGGTTCAATATTAGGAAAACGATGAACATAATAGAACATATCAATAACAAAACTAACTCAAACTCATAGTTATCTCAATAGGTGCCGAAAAAGCCTTTGACAAAATGCAGCATCCATTCCAATTAAAAACACTAGAAAGTATAGGAATAAATGGAGTTTTCCTTAAAATAATAAGTAGCATCTTTGATGGTTTAAATCAACAAATGTCATATGTAATGGTAATAAATTAGTAGAATTTCCAAAAAAAAAAGGTCAGGGGTGAAACAAGGATGTCCATTATCACCACCAATATTGAGTGTAGTATTGGAAATATTAGTTTAAATAAGAGGAAAAGAAAAGGAAATTGAAGGCGTTAGAATTAGCAATGAAGAAACAAAACTTTTGCTCTTTTGCAAACAATTTGATGGTAATTAAGTGAACCCTAGAAAAATCAACCAAAAAAACTACTTGAAGCAATTAACAATTTCAGCAAACTATCAGGATATAAAATAAATCCACACAAATCATCAGCATTTAAGTGTGTGTGTGTGTTTGTCTCTGTGTGTGTGTGTGTGTGTGTGTGTGTGTGTGTGTGTGTATGAATGCCAAATTCTAAGGACAAGAGATAGAAAGAGAAATCTATTTAAAGTAACTTAGACAACATAAAATACTTGGCTATCTACTTCCCACGACAAACCTAGAAGGTATATGAACACAATTACAAAATACTTTTCACACAAAGTCAGTTCTAAACAATTAGAAAAATGTGCTCATGGTTAGACCAAGCTAATATAATAAAAATGACAATTCTATTAAAATTAAATTCCCTATTCAATGTCATACTTATCAAATTACTAAAAATCTGTTTTACAGAGCTGGAAAAAATAATAACAGTATTCATCTGGAGCAACAAAGGTCAATAATATCAAAGGAATTGATGAAAAAAATTCAAAAGAAGGTGACCTAGTTGTATGAGATCTAAAACTATACTATAAAACAACAATCATCAAAACTTACCAGTACTGGTAAAGAAATAGAGTAATGGATCAGTGGATTAGAATAGTACAAAAGAAACAGAAGTAAATGATCATACAATGACTGACAAACTCAAAGACATTAGTTTCTAGGACAAGAACTCATTATTTGTTAAAAACTGGGAAAATTGGAAAATTGTATGGAAAAAAAGTAGGCAGAGACCCACATCTCAGAAAATAAGGTCAAAATAGGTACAGGATTTAGACATAAAGGATGATACTATAGAGTAATTATAAGAACACGAAATACTCTTATCTGTCAGATCTATGGAAAAGGGGAGAAATTTAAGACCAAAGAAATATAGAACATTAAAATTACAAAATGAATGATTTTTGACCATATTAAATTAAAATAGTTTTGCACTAATAAAACCAATGTAGCCAAGATTAGAAGGAAAACAGAAAGCTGGATAGCACTTTTCAAAGCTAGTGATTCTGATAAAGGACTCATTTCTAAAATATATAGAGAACTGAATCAAATTTATGAGTCATTCCCCAGTTGACAAATAGTCAAAGGATATGAACAGGTGGTTTTCAGATAAACAAATTAAAGCTCTATATAGTTATATAGGAAAAATGTTCCAAATCATTATTGATTAGAGAAATGTAAACTATGAGATACCACCTCACACCTATCAAATTGCTTAAGATGACAAAAAAAGAAAATGATCAATGTTGAAGAGGTTGTGGGAGGATTGGGACATTAATGTATTGTTAGTGGAATTGTGAACTGATCCAGCCATTCTGAAAAGCAATCTAGAACTATACCCAAACAGCAATCATACCATTTGAGATTGGTTCTATCCTTTTAACCCAATGAGAATTGACAAAGGGGTGAGAATTGACAAAGGGTGATGTTTGGTTTTTTTGGTTAATAGATGTTAAATGTGGAGGTTCATGTACTTTGTGTAGAAAACTTGTTGAAAGATTAATTAGTCCCTGCACATATGCTTATGATTAATAAGATTCATAGAATTATATGCTTAAAATTGGAAAGACCTTAGAGATCATTTCATCCAGTGCTCTCATTTTATAGATAAAGAAAATGATGTCTATAGAGTGATTTAGTTAGGTCACAGAGGTGTTAAGTAGAAAATTCTTGAGTATGGATCTTGGTCCTCTGATTCCAAACTTAGTTCATTTTTACTGTTTCAGACTCCTATCCAGAATACACAGTTCTCACATATAAATTGAACGTTTATATACCCTGAGGTATTTATGTCAGAAGAGGCTTAAGTTTTTGGTATTATACAGGTGTCATATGTTTTTCTTAAGAAGCTAAGGCATTATGTGGATTGGTTGGTTCTTGTCCTTCATTATCAAAAAGGATCAAAATAGCACCACTATTCGAGACAAATTACAGTGTGCTTGACTATGTTTGATCAGGCCTATATGAGGTCTATCATAGATTGGATGTAAATGGTATTTTGTATAAAATCTTATTTAAAGAAAAACTTAAAGGGTAAACTATCACTCATCAAATAGTTACATCTAAAGTACATGTTAATAATATGGAATTTGCTTTCCATAATTTTTTTAGGTTTTTGCAAGGCAATGGGGTTAAGTGACTTGCCCAAGGTCACACAGGTAGGTAATTAGTAAGTGTCTGAGGTGGGATTTGAACTCAGGTTCTCCTGAGTGCTCTATGCACTGCACCACCTAGCTGCCCTTTTGGTTTCCATATTTTAAAGTATAGTTTACCTATAATTAATAATGATTTCTGTAATCTGTTATGAATATGAAATATCTACTTCTTCTTTGGGAATGGCTACTCACTTTTAAGTAGCCCCCTTCCTTAGCATAAAGAGATTATTTTTAAGCAGGAGCTTTTTGATAGAGATAAAACAACTTTCCATTTTGGTGTATTGTGAATGATAGTGTGGAATAATGGATATAGTACTGAACTTGGAGCCAGGAGACTCAGTTTTGCTGCTGTCCACTCATTTTAGTTGTATCTGTCTCTTCATGACCCAATTTGGGTTTTCCTGGCAGAGATACTAGACTGGTTTGCCATTTCCTTCTCCAATTCAATTTTACAAAAGAGGAATCTGAGGTAAACAGTGACTTGTCCAGACACATAGCTAGTAAATGTCTGAGTCCAGATTTGAACTCAGGAAGATGAGTTTTCCTGATTCTAGGCCTGGATTCTATTCACTTCCACCTAGTTACCCTAAATCTCATGTTAGATTCTTACTAATTCTTTAATCATTAACATAGACATTTCAGAACTTCATTTTCCTCATCTGTAAAATATGGATAATTTTGCTTGTACTACTCATAGGGTAATGGAGAAGTAAAGCTCTGTATAAACCATAAAGTGTTATATGGAGGTGAATTATTATTAATTATATATTCTTAGACTTGATTAGTATGCACTTTTTCTTGAAGAGCAAGGGATTATTGATGGAATTAAGTGATTTGCCCAAGATCACACAGCTAGGTAATTAGTAAGTGTCTGAGACCAGATCTGAACTCAAGTTATCTTGACTCCAGAGCCAGTGCTCTACCCACTGTACCATCTTTCTACCCCCTGGAAATAACATCCTTATAGATATATGAGAAATGACATCTTCTCTATTAAGAATGACTCACATAGGCATATCAGTTTATGTGTATAAATAACTTTGCATATATTAGTTTATTTGACTTGACTAACTGTATTATCAAGTAGTTTCTAAGTTAAGTCTTGTTAAATCTGTCTGATATAGAGATGGTCAAATCAGTTGGGGTCTTTGTTGCCATGAGATTTCTGATTCAGCTTAGCTTTTCATGTTATTTTCTTTATTAAATGATACTTTTCCATTAAGTTGCTTTATTTTGACCATATGAAGATGTACTCTAATTTAATCTCTTGTATACGTCTACATTTTTCAAATGAAATGACAACTGAAAATAGAATATGTGAGGTGCTGGGTAAATTGGCCATATAGGTAGAGATTATACAGGTAAATAAAAAGATAAATTCTAGCATCCACCAAAACATTATTAGATAAATATATAGATCATAGGATCATTGGTTTAGAGCTAGAAGAGAACTTATCTTCTGGTCTAACCAGTTTATGAAAGATTTTTAAAAATCTAGTTTAAATATTGTGGGTAGTAAATTATTGTTGTTTTAAGATCAAGGACTGTATTTCTTGTGATACAAGTATAATATAAATACTTTCTATATTAATTACATATGAATTTGAACCTTTGTGTACTAGATTTCCACCAAAATCCTTAAAAAATTTATAACACACTTATTTGAAGACTTTTATTGGCCACTTGTTATTTCTTTTTGTTAAAGATTTTATTTATTTTGAGTTTTACAATTTTCCCCCCTTACTTCCCTCCCCTCACCCCCACCAAAAGCAATCTGTCAGTCTTTACATTGTTTCCATGTTGTACATTGATCAAAATTGAGTGTGATGAGAGAGAAATCCACTTGTTGTTTCAAAGTGAAAGCTTATACCACCAACATAATTTTCATCAACTCCAATTTAGCATCCTTTATTTTTGTTAATTCTACTTTTATTGTGCCTACTTTTTCTATTCTGTTTTCTATGTCAGTTCTCATTGTCTCTGTCCTCATTCAACTCTTGTTCCTCTTTCCTGGGGAAGACCTCCTGACTCCCTCCACCCCCCCACCCCCCCCCCCCCGCCACTGCCACTTGAATCTTTCCTGTATTCATTCCACTGTCAACAAAATTTCCATGATTCGGTATCACTTCCTTGCTCTCAAATCTTCAGTGACTCCTACTGTATCAAATGCAAGCTCCTTAGACTGACATTTAATTTAGCTCCAAAACCTGCCATCAGTTTACTCTCCTATCTGATTTATTCATTCTTTTCTGTCTTATACTCTAAATTAAATTCAGAGAGAACTTAATTAAGTACCTGATATGTGCAAGGTACAGTGTTAGGTGACAAAGATTAAGGGAAACCAGTTAAGATTGCATCATGCTCTCTTATGGAAACTCCAGAAATATCTGAAAAGGATCTCAAAGAAAAGAATCATAAATAGAAGTATGTCCTTCCATTTAATTCAGAAGAATTAGAGAAAAATGGCAGAGGCTGGGTTATGCCATGAAAGTTAGTTTTCGTTCTGGTAAATAATCCTGATGCTGTTGGCACTCTGAACACTCTGGGTGTTTAAGGAGGTGAAAGAATGAGTTGCAACCAGCAGTGTGTTGGAATCATCTCTAATAAGCTTGAGAGGGTTGATTGTTAAATTTTCAGTGTGAACATTTACAGCTCAGAAATTGGCAATTTCTACAAATTAGGGCTTGATTGTGTATTTCAGCAATTGCCTAGACTTTAGAAAATATTAATGATGCATATTTAAAATTAAAAATGTGTTGCATACATTTTTTTCCTGGAGAGCCTGGTTTGTCAGCACATTCCTATATTTCTCAATTAGCATTGCTTCAACTTAACAGGTCTAGAAGAAAGATCAAAGAAACTAAAATATAATAGCTGTCATTTCTATGATGCTTTAAGGTTTACTAAGTGCTTTATATCCAATATCTCAATCTCACAGCATTCCTGGTGGCAAAGCCATACAATCTCCAGTAATTAGGGACCAATGCCCCATTTTAGTATTAGCCTGTTCATTCAGAAACAAAGTACACAATAATTCCTCACAGAGATGGGTCTTGGCCATGCAGAAAAGTATTGGTAACAATGCCTATGCTACAGACTTCAGACTGGACAAGAATAAACTGGGATTATTCAACCTATCCAAGAGTACTAAGAGTACTAAGCACAAAATCCAAGTTTAAAAATAGGTTAGGAAAGTCAATAGGAGAAAATACCAAACATGATGAAGAAGTGTGTTAAGAGAAGCTCACAACATGACATCAGGAGAAAGTAATTCTGTAACAACTTAATTAGAACCTCAAAAGAAAAAGTATCACTTAGCTTCAAAAACTACAAGGATGCCTGTAAAAAACTGAAATAGGAGTTAAAAATGAAATTAGAAGATGAATGAAGGGAATCAATGGAGAAGAATAATTTAGAACAGGAGGTAGAAAACTACCCAACTAGTGAATTCCCTGAAAACCAGAATTAAACAAACAGAAGTCAGTTACACTATAAGACAGTAAGAAATATTATAACAAAGCCAAGAGAATGAAAAAAAATACAAGAAAATAGAAGATATTTAAGTGATCACAAAACTCTGCCCATTTCTAGTAGAACCAGAAGACAAAATGAAAATAGAAAGATCATGTCAGTTATCTCCTGAAAAAAATTCCAAATTGAAAATATCCATGAAGATTATGGGCAAAATCTCAAACTTCTAAGAAAAAGAAGGAAATGTTGCAAGGATCAAGAAAATACCAAGAAACTGCAGTAAAGATGACACTGTGCAAGACTATAGATTAAACTGTTTTAAAATATTTGTCAAAATATATTAACTAAAATAAAAATATAATCTTTTTTTGAAATGCAAAACTGCCAGACCACTTTCCAGTAAGATAAAAAAATAAAGCAAGAATATATCACTATATTTGATGTAATTCTAGAAATGTCAATTATATGAGTAAGAGAAGAAAAGGAAATTGAGGGAATAATCAGACAAAAAGGAAACAAAAATAACATTTTTTGCAGAAATATGGCCAAAAATTATTTGCAGTAAAGATCAATAAAATAGCAGAATATAAAAGAAATGCATACAAATAAATATGTATATTAATAATAGCATTTACATGGTGCTTCAAAGTTTATAAATTGCTTTATAAATATTATTTCATTTTATCTTTACTATCACCCTGGGTGGTAAATGTTTTCATTATTTCCTGCCCTCTTACAGATGAGGAAACTGAGCCTAAGAGATGTTAGATGATTTGCTCAGTGACCGATAACTAAGAGCAGTATCTGAATTCGAGTCATCTTGACTTCAGCTCCAGTCCTATATATATTTCATTACTTTACTACCTCTCTTTCCTACCAAATGGAGAGATAGAAAAGTAGGTTGTTTACTAAGACATGCAGGAATTTTATGAATTTAACTATTCTTTACTAAATATATTTAAATAATGGGAAACATATTAATTGTTCATGGTTGGACTGTGCCAATAAAATGAAAATGACAATACTACCTAAGTATAAACATTGAATCAGTGCCTACTCTGTGTCAGAAGCTACTAAGATTTGATGATACAAAGAAAGGGAAAAAGAATTTTCCATATCAATTGAACTATCCAAGGATTACTTTATAGAGCTCAAAAAAACAAGGTAAATTTTATGTGGAGTAACAAATGGTCAAAAATCTCTTTCCCCCCCAAAAACAAAGGAAGAAAATAGAAAGATAGCATCAATGGATCAGTTAAAAGCATATGTGGATTTTCAGAAGATTAATACAAACAGGCAGGAAAGTTTTGGAATTAATATGTTAAATTTGAAATATTTTTTTAAAAATAAAGTAATAGATAGTAGAAATCAGAGTTTCATATATAGTCCTTCTTATTTTTAGTTTTTTTTTATTTACTTGCAAGGCAATGGGGTTAAGTGACTTGCCCAAGGTCACAGAGCTAGACATTTATTAAGTGTCTGAGGCTAGATTCAATCTTAGGTCTTCGTGACTCCAGGGCCACCTAGCTGCCTCCAATATCTATAGTCTTCTTTTGATGTTCTTTGTATGGATAGATGTTCATACTTGTCAACTTTTTAAAGTTTGTTAAAATGAAAAAAATTAAATGACCATTCATAAGCTCTTGAAGGAGGCTATGTTCTATGGGGAATACATTTAAATGAATAAATAAATAAAATAAAATAAAATTTAAAACAATTAGATGGATCATAAATGCTTCCTGTAGCACAGAGGTTCCTTTGATGTTATAGACTCTAATCTTTAGATGCCTTCTTAGGAAAAAAAAAATGAATTTGTCACTAAGCATTTATTATTTACTTTGTGATATGATGGAAAACTTAGAGAATCCTAGAAAATCAGCTAATAACTATTTGAAAAAATTAAAAACTTTAACAAAGTGACAGGATATAAAACAAATCCATATAAAACATCAGCATTTCTATATATTACCAACAAAGCCCAGCAACAAGAGTTAGAAAGAGAAATTCTATTTAAAGTAATAGTGGACTTGAGATTCTACTTGCCAAGTCAAACTTAGAAACTATATGAATGCAATTACAAAACACTTTTCACGCAAATAAATTCATATATGTACAGTTGGAAAAATGTCAATTGCTCATTGGTAAGCTGAATTAATATAATAAAAATGACAGTTCTACCTATGTTAAACTACTTGCTCAGTGCCATGCCAATCAGACTACCAAAAACTTTTTAGAGCTAGGGAAAAAAGTAAAAATTCATCTGGCAGAACAAGAGGTCAAGAATATTAAGATAATTAATGGGGGAAAATAAGCAAAGGAAGGTGGTTTGGCCATACTAGATCTAAAACTAAAGTGCCAGTCATCAAAATTGTCTGGTACTGGTTAAGAAATAGAAAAATGGATCAGTGGTATAGATTAGGTACAAAAGTAACAGTAGTAAATGACCAAAGTAAATTATTATTTGATAAACCCAAAGGCTACCTTCTGGCATAAAGACTCACTTTTTTGACAAAAATTACTGGGAAAAATTGGAAAATAGTATGCCAAAAACTAGGCATTGACTCTCATCTCATACCCTATACCAAGATAAGATTGAAATCAGTACAGGATATAGACATAAAAGTGATATCATAAGAGAATTAGAAAAACCAGGAATTGTCTGTTAGATCTTTGGAATGGGGGAGTATGACCAAAGAACATTATAAAATATAAAATGGATAATTTTGGTTACATTAAATTCAAAAGATTTTGCACAAATAAATTCTCCTAAGATTAGAAGGAACACAGAAAGCTGGGGAATAATTTTCCCATTGTTTCTGATAAAGGCCTCATTTCTAAAAATTTAGAGAACAGAGTCAAATTTATAAGACATGTCATTCCCCAATTGTTAAATGATGATCTAATAGTATAAACAGGCAGTTTTCAGATGAAGAAATTAAAGTCATATAAAAATGCTCTAAATCATGATTGTTTAGAGAAGTACAAAATAAAACAACTTTGAGGTACCACCTCACACTTAACAAATTGGCTCAGATGACAAAAAAGGAACATGATTAATGTTGGAGAGGAAGTGCAAAAATGGGAACAATAATGCATTGTTGATGGAGTTGTGAACTGATCCAGCCATTCTGGAGAGCAATTTGGAACTTTGCCTAAAGGCTAATAAAACCACATAACCTTTGGCCTAGCAAATCTCTACTCTGTCTTTATCCTAGAGAGATCTTAAAGAAGGGATATACAAAAATATTTATAGCAACTTTTTTTGTAATGGCTAAGAATTGGAAATTGAGAGGATGTGCATCAACTGGTGAATGGCTGAACAAATGATGGTATATGAATGTTAAAAGAGTACTATTGTTCTCTAAGAAATCATGAAGGCACAGCTTCAAAAAAGCCTGAAAAGACTTGCATGAACTGATGCTGTGAAGTGAGTAGAATTAGGAGAATATTGTAAACATTAACAATAATATTTTGATCAACTTTGATGGACACAACTCCTCTCAGCAGTTCAGTGATCAAGAACGATCCTGAGAGACCCACTATGGACAATGCCGTCCACATCCAGAGTAAAAACCGTGGAGTCTGAATTCAGAACAGAGCCCACTATGTTCACTTTCTTTTTAGGTTTTTGCAAGGCAAATGGGGTTAAGTGGCTTGCCCAAGGCCGTACAGCTAGGTAATTATTAAGTGTCTGAGGCTGGATTTGAACTCAGGTACTCCTGACTCCAGGGCCAGTGCCACCCTTTATGTTCACTTTTTAAAACTTGTTTTATGTTTTTTTTTCTTATTTTCATGCCTACCCCCCCCTTTAGCTCTGATTCTTTTACAACATGACTAATGGAAATATGTTAAACACGATTTACATATATATATATTATATATACGTGCACATAGTAAGACATGGTGAAATGGATGAATAGTTACAAAAATATAAGTTGCCCAGGTTAAATGAAGAAGAAATTAAATACCTAAATAATCCTATCTCAAGAAAAGAAATTCAACAAGCCACTATTGAACTCCCTAAGGAAAAAATCTCCAGGGTCAGATGGATTCACAAGTGAATTCTATCAAGCAATCAAAGAACAATTGGTTCCAATTCTATATGACTCTTTGGAAAAAATAGGTGAAGATGGAACTCTGCCTAATTCTTTCTATGACACCAATATGGTGCTGATATCTAAACTAGGAAGAGTTAAAACAGAGAAAGAAAATTATAGACCTGTATCCCTGGTGAATATAGATGCAAAAATCTTAAATAAAATCTTAGCAAAATGAATTACAAGTTATCACTGGGATAATACACCATGACCAAGTAGGATTTATTCCAGGGATGCAGGGTTGATTCAATATTAGGAAAACTGTTAGGTTTGTTTTTATATAGTTAATTATACTATCAGAAATCATATGATTATTTCAATAGATGCTGAAAAAGCCTTTGATAAAAATACAGCACCCATTCCTACTAAAAACACTCTAGAGCATAGGAATAAATGGATTGTTCTGTAGAACAATAAGCAGTATCTGAAACCTTCAACAAGCATTATATGCAATGGTGATAAGCTAGAGGAATTCCCAATAAAACTGGGGTCAAACAAGGATGCCCATTATCGCCACTCCTATTCAATATTGTGTTAGAAATGTTAGCTACATCAATAAGAGAGAGAAAAATTGAAAGAATTAAAATTGGGAAGGAAGAAACAAAACTCTCACTCTTTGCAGATGACATAATGATATACCTAGAGAATCCCAAAAAATCATCTAAAAAACTACTAGACACAATTAGCAATTTTAACAAAGTCACAGGATATAAAATAAACCCTCATAATCCTCAACATTTCTATATATGACTAGCAAGATGTAGCAGAAAGAGTTAGAAAGAGAATTCCCATTCAGAGTAACTTCAGATAATATAAAATTCTTGGGAGTCTACCTGCCAAGGCAGATTCAGAAACTTTATGAAAACTATTACAAAACACTTCTCACACAAATAAAATCGGATTTAAATAACTGGTCAAATATCAAATGCTCATGGACAGGCTGAGCTAATATAATGAAAATGACAGTTCTTCCAAAATTAAACTACTTATTTAGTGCCCTACCAGTCAAAATCCCAAGAAAATTACTTTAAGGATTTAGAAAAAATTGTAGCTAAATTCATATGGAAAAATAAAAAGTCAAGAATTTCCAATGATTTAATGAAAAAAAAAAAGTACAAAAGAAGGTGACTTAGCCCTACCAGATCTAAAATTACATTATAAAGCATCAGTCATCAAAACTTCTGGTATTGGCTAAGAAATAGAGTGGTGGGTCAGTGGAATAGACTGGGTGCCAAAGAGATAGCAGGAAATGATTATAGTAATCTGCTGTTTGATAAACCCAAAGAGTCCAGCTATTGGGATAAAAACTCTCTCTTCAATAAAAAAAATGTTGGGAAAATTGGAAGTTAGTGTGGCAGAATTGGACCAACACCTTACACCCTAAACCAAGATAAGATCAAAATGGATACAGGATTCAGATGTAAAAGACAATATTATAAGCAAACTAGGAGATCAAAGAATAGATTACCTGCCAGATCTATGGAAAGGGAAGCAGTTTATGACCAAGGAAGAGATGGAGGACATCATTAAAAACAAACTAGATAATTTTGATAACATTAAAAAACTATTGCACAGACAAAACCACTGTAACCAAGATCAAAAGAAATATAGTAAATTGGGAAACAATCTTTACAACTAGTATTTTTGACAAAGGACTGATTTCTAAAATATATATAGAGAACGGAGTCAAATTTATAAAAAACTAAGTCATTCCCCATTTCACAAATGGTCAAAGGATATGCAAAGGCAATTTACAGATGAGGGAAATCAAAGCAATCCATAGTCATATGAAAAATTGCTCTAAAGCATTCCTTAATAGAGAAATGCAAATTAAACTATCTCTGAGGTACCACCTCACACCTCTCTGACTGGCCAATATGATTAAAAAAGACAATGATTAATGTTGGAAGGGATGTGGGAAATCTGTGACACTAATACATTGTTGGTGGAACTGTGAATCCCTCCAACCTTTCTGAAGAGCAACTTGGAATTACACCCAAAGGGCAATAAAAACATGCATACCCTTTGACCCAGCAATACCACTACTAGATCTGTACCCTGAAGAGATCATGAAAAGGGGTAAAAACATCACTTGTCCAAAAATATTCATAGCAGCTCTGTTTGTGGTGGCAAATAATTAGAAATTGAGTGAATGTCCATCAATTGGAGAATGGCTGAACAAATTGTGGCATATGTATGTTATGGAACACTATTGTTCTATTAGAAACCAAGATGAGAATTCAGAAAAGCCTGGAAAGATTTGCTTGAACTGATGCTGAGTGAGATGAGTAGAATGAGAAGAACATTGTACACCATAACAGCAACATGGGAGTGATGATCACTCTTAATGGACTTGCTCATTCCATCAGTGCAACAATCAGGGACAATGTTGGGGTACCTGTGATGGAGCATATCATCTGTATCCAGAGAAGGAAATGTGGAGTTTGAACAAAGACCAAAGACTGTTACCTTTAATTTAAAAAAAAAAACCTCATTATCTTACATAATTTTGTTATCTCTTTTATTTTATTTTTTTCCTTAAGGATCTGATTTCTTTCTCAACACATTGAATTTAGATCCATGTATAGCATGGAAGCAATATAAAGACTAACAGACTGCCTTCTGTGAGGGGTGGGGGGGGAAGGGAAGCAAGATTAGGGGAAAAATTGTCAAATTCAAAAATAGATAAATTTTTAAAAGATTGAGTAAAGGGACAGCTAGGTGGAGCAGTAGAAAAAGCACTGGCCCTGGAGTCAGGAGTACCTGGGTTCAAATCTGGTCTCAGACACTTAATAATTACCTAGCTGTGTGGCCTTGGGCAAGCCACTTAACCCCATTTGCCTTGCAAAAAACCTAAAAAAAAAAGATAACATTGTTCCTGTGCTAGCAAAATAAATCTTAAAAAAAAGACCGAGAAAAAATGACAAATGTGATGAATGCAGAGAAGTATGTAAAGATCTAATGAGCTGATAAAGAGTAAAGAAAGCAGAGCCAAGAAAACAATAAATAAAACAAATTGAAAGAACAACACACTAAAAATTGGGAAGTCTGTGGAACAAAATTATAAACATTACTCACAACTTTTGTGGACATTAAAGGTTCATAGATATTATGCATTATACATGTTTTTTGACTTTGTCAGTGTATTGATCAAATCTCCTGTTTTTCTCTATTTCTATTAAAAATGCTATTTATTACATGATGGCTCTCTCTAATGGAAAAGGGGTGAGAAGGATCCTTGGTATAGCTATGATTATTTAAGACACAGAGGACATCAATAAAAAATTATTTTCACAAATGTTTGCCAATATAGCAAGCACACAGACTGTCCGTCTATCAACCTTTACTTTTAATTCCTTGACCATCCTACTTCATTTTCTGGTGATATATCCCTAATTTCTTTTATACCAATCTTTGTAGCAACCAAGGTATATCCATCCTATGCCTTTTCATTTTTCTTAGGGAGACTCACAATTTTGATTTTATGGAGATGATTTTATACTTTGATTATTAGTCAGAAAGGATAGAGCATCATTAGAATAATATTCATATAATGAAAGATGATTTTTTTTCAGAAAAAAAACCCTATCATTTGTTGTATTGTTTAACTTGGTTTCCATTTACAGGATTTCTTCCCTTGTATTCCTAGCACATAGTACCTTTTTTTGTTATTGCTGTTTTTCTGCTATGGGTCCAACTCCTTGTGACCTCATTTTGGAGTTTTCTTGGCAAAAATACTGGAGTGGTTTGCATTTCCTTCTCCAATTCATTTTACATATGAGGACCCGAGGCAATCAGTTTTGCAAGTGGTTTGCACAGTTAAGTCAGTTAGGTAGTAGATTTCTGAAACAAGATTTGAACTAAGGAAGATGGGTCTTCCTGACTTCAGGTCTAGCATATTCACTCTCCCACCTCATTTATCACTTAACACCTGCAGTAGATTCTTAAGAAACATTTGTTAATTTGAATTATCTGTCAGTCAGAATTCCTCAGAAATTCTGTTATTTAAATTCTCATTCATTTATGCATTTTCATTTAGTGTCTACTATGTACATAATAATTTGATTGGGGGGCAGCTAGTTGGCCCAGTGTACGGAGCACCAGCCCTAGAATCAGGAGAAGCTGAGTTCAAATCTGGCCTTAGATATTTAATTATTTCTTAGATTTGTGACCTTGGGTCACTTAACCCCATTGTCTTAAATAAATACAATTAAAAAAACAATTTGATTGGTTTAGAATAAGAAACAAGGTTTAGATAGACACTATCTTTGTCCTTCATAAACTTGTTGTCTGGGAAACTGGTACTTGTTATTGTTGTTCAGTCTAGTTTACTCTTCATGGACCATACTGTTCTTGGAGTTTTGTTGGCAAGAAATCCTGGTGTGGTTTGCCATTTCCTTCTCCAGTGCACCAAGCAAACTGAGGTGAAGTGAGGTGGCCAGGTTCATCCAGATAGTGCCTGATTCTAGCTCTGAACATGGGTCTTGACTCTGCCCTTAGCATTTTATTCACTGAGATACCTATTTGCCTCCTTAACTGGCTCAAGTGATTTGAAAATCATGTTAGTAGTTTTAGTTAGTTATAGTATTTTTTTGTTTCTGTTTCACTAAAATAATTCTCATTATTCATATCTGTCTACTATGGTTTTCTTTTTCTTTTTTTTAGGCTTTTTTGCAAGGCAAATGGGGTTAAGTGGCTTGCTGAAGGTCACACAGCTAGGTAATTATTAAGTGTCTGAGACCAGATTTGAACCCAGGTACTCCTGACTCCAGGGCCGGTGCTTTATCCACTGCGCCACCTAGCCTCCCCGCTCTGCTGTGGTTTTCAGTGAGAAATGTTTTTCAGTACTTTTTTGCCAATTTTTATTGTTCTTTTAAATTTTTACCTGAAGAATTCTTTATTTAATTTTTTATTTATATTTTCATTTCATTGAGCTTTCCTTGCACATAATTTATTAGTGATCACCACCAATCCAACCTCAAAAATGGAATGAGGATGCTAATCATGGTATTAAGTGATTTCTTATGGGACAAGGGGGCAGAATGTTTAGGAGAACTGATTTAGTTCTTGGCAGATTTAAATTGTATTTGTCATGGTTGGATGGAGTCTAGAAAAAGGTTTAGAATCTATGCAAGAAGAAAATAAACAATATTTTATGAAAGTCTGCTACAGAAACAGCTCTGTTGAAAAAGTTTCCCATGAGGCCCTTTCTCATACCTGAAAAGCTGTTATATTTGCATCCTTCAAAGATGGTGCCAGGAAATTTTTTGAGTGATGGGACAAGTCAAGTTCAGTGTGATTTCAAATGTCAGGAAGAGGAAAATGATTTCATTTTTCTCTTCTTAGACATCAAATTTTTTCATAGCTACTATATTATTTATCACCAATAAATGTCATCAATTTTTTATCACCTATATTTCCCACTATTCCCACAATTCCCCTCTTTTGCTTTTCCCTCTCAGAGATCCATGTTATAACAAAGTATTAAAAAAAAGAAATCAGTTCATCAAAACTATCTAACAGATCACAAATCTGTATTTCTCTATCTGCACAGAAATGAAGGGGCAGGGCATTTCTTCTCATTTCTTCTCTTTTGGAACTAAGCTGGGTAATTATAATTTTACTTCATTTCTTTCACTTCTTAAAATTCTCTCCATTTCCATTTTTGTTATTGTGTTTTACTTTTTTCTTATTTCATTTTGCATCAGTTCATACAAACCTTTTTTAAATTTTCTGTATTTTTTATATTAATTATTTTAGGTCATTTATATTTCATTATAATCATGTAAACAAATTATTGAGCTATTTCCTAGTTATTAGGCATCTTGTCTCTAATTCCCATCTATTAAAAAGTAATATATAAATATTTTGTTTTATATTGAACTTTCTTTTTTTAATTGACCTTAACACACACACACACACACACACACACACACACACAAACACACACACACACACACACAAATACACACATAATTGAAAATGAAATTTCTGGGTCAAAGAGTATAGAGATTTCCATCACAATTCCAAATTGATTTTGTGAATGATTGAAGCAATTCTCAGTACCATCAGTAATGGATTTGTATGTTATTTTTCCCACAACTTCTCTGGTATTGACTTTTCCCAACTTTTATTATATATAGCAGCATTCTTTTTGTGAGATGAAGCTTCAGCCATTGAATTTTTTTTCCTTTTGAAAACTATTCTTATGCTTCCATATGCTATTCATTTATTTTTATACATTTCTATTGTATATTCTTTTTTTGCCTTTACTATGTCTTTTTTTACTTAATTTTTTTACATTTAAATTTATTTATTTTTTATTCTCATTTTGTACAAATTTTTTTTACATTAATAAAATATTCTTTTTTACAAGTAAACAAAATACCCCTCCTCCCCCATGAATATAGATAGACTTGCTTGGGCGAAAAAAGTAAAGGGGAGAGAGAAAAAAATTAAAATAAAAAAATAATAGTAATAATTGTAGGTATGGCCAGGTGGTGCAATGGACAAAGCACCAGCCCTGGAGCCATGAGCACCCTAGTCCATATCCAGCCTCATAAACCCAACAATCACTCAGACATGTGACATGCAAGGCACCTAATCCCCACTGCCCTGCAAAAAACAAAAAAAGAAAAAAAAAAGACCCAAAATAAAATCAAATCGTAATAATAGTAGGGGTGGCTGGGTGGCAGACAGAGCATTGGCCCTTGAGCCAGGACCACCTGGGTCCAAATCCGGCCCCAGACACCCAAAGATCACCCTGCCATGTGGCCCCAGGCAGGCCATCCAGCCCCACTTGCCCTGCACCCTCCCCCAAATAATAATAACAAAAAATGTGCTTGAGTCTTTGTCGCAACACCAACAACTCTGTCATGGGTGGATCTCATTCTTTATGATAAGTCCATCACAAAAGTTAGTTCCATATTTTTCCACCTTTGCCATTGCTGATCGCAACTCTCTCCTTTCTTATTTCTCCACTACCATGTACTCTATTTTCTCTCTCCTTTCACTCTGACTCTGCTGTAGGGTCACTGAGTGGCTCAGCATACAGATCCCTGGTCCTGGGGCCAAGAATCCCTGAGCCCCCATACCACCTCTTAGGCCCAGAATCCACCTGGCCCTGTGGTCCTGGGCAGGCCTTCCAATCCCAGCCCCTTGCAAGAAGTAAGAAAGAAAATGTGTTATATCTGGCCACTCACCCCCCATGGTCCATCCTCTCCTCCTTTATTCACATCCCCACCCCTTCCCCCTGCTCCCCCCTCCTTCTTACTCCGGATGCCTATACCCCATTGAGTATATATGCTATTTCCTCTCCTAGCCATCTCTGATGAGAGCAAAGGTTCCCTCATTCCCCCTTGCCTCCCCACTTCCATATCATTGCAATAGCTCATTGTAATAAAAAAAAATCTTATGTGAAATATCTTGGACTATTCCTCCTCTCCTTTTTCTCCCATTCCATTTCCCTTTTTTTCTATTGACTCCATTTTTACACCATATTTTATCTTTGAATTCAGCTTTCTCCTGTGCTTCAACTATAAAAGCTCTCTCTACCTGCTCTATTAACTGAGAAGGTTCATATGAGTATTATCAGTGTCATTTTTCTATGCAGGAATACATTTAGTTCATCCTCATTAAGTCCCTCATATTTCCCCCCTCTCCTCCAATCTCTATGCTTCACCTGAGTCCTGTATCTGAAGATCAAACCTTCTGTTCAGCTCTGGCCATTCCAAAAGGAACCTTTGAAATTCCCCTGGTTCATTGAAAGTCCAACTTTTTCCCTGGAAGAGGACATTCAGCCTTGCTGGGTAGTTCATTCTTGGCTGCATTCTAAGCTCTTTTTCCTTCTGGTATATTGTATTCCAAGCCCTACGAGCTTCCAATGTAGTTGCTGCTAAGTCCTGTGTGATCCTGACTGCAGCTCCATGATATTTGAACTGTGTCCTTCTGGCTGACTTGGGAGTTCTGGAACTTGGCTATAATATCCCTAGGGGTTGGATTTTTGGGATCTCTTTCTCTGGGGGATCGGTGGATTCTCTCCATTTCTATTTTGCCCTCTGCTTCTAGAATATCAGGGCAATTTTCCTGTAGTAATTCTTTGAAAATGATGTCAAGGCTCTTTTCCTGATCATGACTTTCAGGTATTCCAATAATTTTTAAATGATCTTTTCTAGGTCTGTTTTCCCTATCAGTTGTTTTTTTTCAATGAGATATTTCACATTTTCTTCTAATTTTTAATTTTTTTTTGTTTTGAAGTACTGATTCCTAATTTCTGTTAAATTCATCAATCTCCCTGAATTCAATTCTTTGTCTGAAGAATTTGTTCTCAGAGAGTTTTCTTATCTCTTTTTCCATCTGGCCAATTTTGCTTTTGAAAGCATTCTTCTCCTCAATAACTTTTTGAACTGTTTTATCCATTTGACCTAAGCTGGTTTTTAGCATGCTATTTTCTTCAGCATTTTTTTGGATTTCCTTGACTAAGCTGCTGACTTCATTTTCATGTTTTTCCTGCATCTCTCTCCTTTCTTTCCCCAGTTTTTCTTCCAACTCCCTCATTTGATTTTCAGAGTCTTTTTTGAGCTCTGTCATAACCTGAGCCCAATTTCTGTTTTTCTTGGAGTCTTTAGATGCAGGAGCTTGTGCTTCTTCATCTTCAGACTGAGTATTTTGATCTTTCTTGGGCTCATTTGCAAAATATTTCTCAATAGTCTTCCTTTTGTTTCTTTGCTTGCTCATTTTCCCAGCCTGGGCCTGGTTTGGGGGTGCTTCCTGAGCTTTGGGAATACTCCCACAAGGGTCTCAGTGTGTGAGGCTCTGTCCTCCTTCCTGGTCTGTGAATGACCATAAGCGCCCCCCTCTGCCACAGGGCTGAGGTGGGGGGAGCCCTGCTGTTCTATGGGGGGGCCTAGACTGCGATCAGGATCTGAATGTGGTCAGAGCCCCAGAGTCCTGTTCCAGGGGCAGAAGACAGAGTTCTGCAGTCTCTCTCTTCACTCCCCTCCCTCAGCTCAATGGGCTCATGCCCTGGGGGCTCCTGCTTACTGGCTCCACCTGCTTCTGTTTCCAGCTCTGGGCTGCAGAAAGACCAAGTTTGCTCCCTGTGTGCCCCAAGGGCTGGGCTCCACGTGCTCACTCTGGCAGAGGTCCCCCACTGTTCCCCCATTTTGTGCCCGGTGCTCCTTGGGGGGGTAGCTCAGGAGACTCCCCCACTGCTGTGAGCTGAGACCTCCCAGCGCCCTGGGGCTGCCTCCGGGAGGCTGAAGTTTTTTGGCTCTGGCGGCCCCCCCTCTGGCAGGCCGCCTCTCCAATCCCAGGGAGCAGAGCCTTTCTGCTCTTTTCCAGGTTACCTTGTGTAGGAGAACTGCCTCACTGGGTCCCTTTTTGGGTTCTGTCTCTCGAAAGTTTAGTTAGAGTCCTTAGCTGATGAATTTTATCAGAGAGTTCCTAAGACTCGATCCCTTCTTGTCGCCATCTTGGCTCCGCCCCCCGAAAAAAAATTAAAATAAAAAAAATAATAGTAATAATTGTAGGTATGGACAGGTGGCACAATGGACGAAGCACCAGCCCTGGAGCCACGAGCACCCGAGCCCATATCCAGTCTCGTAAACCCAACTATCACCCAGCCATGTGACATGCAAGCTCCCCGATCCCCACTGCCCTGCAAAAACCAAAAAGAAGAAAAAAAAAGACCCAAAAATAAAATAAAATAGTAATAATAGTAGGGGTGGCTGGGTGGCAGACAGAGCATTGGCCCTTGAGCCAGGACCACCTGGGTCCAAATCCGGCCCCAGACACCCAAAGATCACCCTGCTATGTGACCCCAGGCAGGCCATCCAGCCCCACTTGCCCTGCACCCTCCCCCAAATAATAATAACAAAAAATGTGCTTGAGTCTTTGTTCCAAAACCAACAACTCTGTCATGGGTGGATCACATTCTTTATGATAAGTCCATCACAAAAGTTATTTCCATATTTTTCCACCTTTGCCATTGCTGATCGCAACTCCCTCCTTTCTTATTTCTCCACTACCATGTACTCTATTTTCTTTCTCTCCTTTCACTCTGACTCTGCTGTAGGGTCGCTGAGTGGCACAGCGGACAGATCCCTGGTCCTGGGGCCAAGAAGCCCTGAGCCCCCATACCACCCCTTAGGCCCAGAACCCACCTGGCCCTGTGGTCCTGGGCAGGCCTTCCAATCCCAGCCCCTTGCAAGAAGTAAGAAAGAAAATGTGTTATGTCTAGCCACTTTCCCCCCATGGTCTATCCTCTCCTCCTTTATTCACATCCCCTGCTCCCCGCTCCTTCTTACTCCAGATGTCTATACCCCACTGAGTATATATGATGTTTCCTCTCCTAGCCATCTCTGATGAGAGCAAAGGTTCCCTCATTCCCCCTTGCCTCCCCACTTCCATATCATTGCAATAGCTCATTGTAATAAAAAAAAATCTTATGTGAAATATCTTGGACTATTTCCCCTCTCCTTTTTCTTTCTCCCATTCCATTTCCCTTTTTTTCTATTGACTCCATTTTTACACCATATTTTATCTTCAAATTTAGCTTTCTCCTGTGCTTCAAGTATAAAAGCTCTCTCTACCTGCTCTATTAACTGAGAAGATTCATATGAGTATTATCAGTGTCATTTTTCTATGCAGGAATACATGCAGTTCATCCTCATTAAGTCCCTCATATTTCCCCCCCTCTTCTCCAATATCCATGCTTCACCCGAGTCTTGTATCTGGAGATCAAACCTTCTGTTCAGCTCTGGCCATTCCAAAAGGAACATTTGAAACTCCCCTGGTTCATGGAAAGTCCATCTTTTTCCTTGGAAGAGGACATTCAGCCTTTCTGGGTAGTTCATTCTTGGCTGCATTCTAAGCTTTTTTGCCTTCCGGTATATTGTATTCCAAGCCCTACGAGCTTCCAATGTAGCTGCTGCTAAGTCTTTTGTGATCCTGACTGCAGCTCCACGATATTTGAACTGTGTCCTTCTGGCTGCTTATAATATTTTCTGTTTGACTTGGAAGTTGTGGAACTTGGCTATAATATTCCTAGGGATTGGTTTTTTGGGATCTCTTTCTCTGGGGGATCGGTGGATTCTCTCCATTTCTATTTTGCCCTCTGCTTCTAGAATATCAGGGCAATTTTCCTGTAGTAATTCTTTGAAAATGACGTCAAGGCTCTTTTCCTGATCATGACTTTCAGGTATTCCAATAATTTTTAAATTATCTTTCCTAAGTCTGTTTTCCCTATCAGTTGTTTTTTCAATGAGATATTTCAAATTTTCTTCTAATTTTTCATTTTTTTTGTTTTGAAGTATTGATTCCTGATTTCTGGTAAATTCATCAATCTCCCTGAATTCTATTCTTTGTCTGAAGGATTTGTTCTCCTCTGAGAGTTTTCTTATCTCTTTTTCCATCTGGCCAATTTTGCTTTTGAAAGCATTCTTCTCCTCAATAACTTTTTGAACTGTTTTATCCATTTGACCTAAGCTGGTTTTTAGCATGCTATTTTCTTCAGCATTTTTTTGGATTTCCTTGACTAAGCTGCTGACTTCATTTTCATGTTTTTCCTGCATCTCTCTCTCCTTTCTTTTCCCAGTTTTACTTCCAACTCCCTCATTTCCTTTTAAAAGTCTTTTTTGAGCTCTGTCATATCCTGAGCCCAATTTCTGTTTTTCTTGGAGTCTTTAGATGCAGAAGCTTGTGCTTCCTCATCTTCAGACTGAGTATTTTGATCCTTCTTGGGCTCATTTGCAAAATATTTCTCAATAGTCTTCCTTTTGTTTCCTTGCTTGCTCATTTTCCCAGCCTGGGCCTGGTTTGGGGGTCCTTCCTGAGCTTTTGGGACACTCCCACAAGGGTCTCAGTGTGTGAGGCTCTGTCCTCCCTCCTGGTCTGTGAATGACCATAAGCACCTCCCTCTGCCATGGGGCTGAGGTGGGGGGAGGCCCTGCTGTTCTATGGGGGGGGGGGGCTAGAATGTGATCAGGATCTGAATGTGGTCAGAGCCCCAGAGTCCTCTTCTAGGGGCAGAGGACCAGGCTCATAGTTTCTCTTCACTCCCCTCCCTCAGCTCAATGGGCTCATGCCCTGGGGGCTCCTGCTTACAGGCTCCGCCTGCTTCTGTTTCCTGGATCAGGGCTGAGGAAAGACTATGCTGCTGGCTGTGTGCCCTGAAGTCTGGCCTCCATGTACTCTCTCTGGCAGAGGTCCCCCGCTGTTCCCCCACTTTGTGCCCTGTGCTCCCCGGGGTGTAGCTCAGGTGACTCCCCCACTGCTGTGAGCTGAGACCTCCAGTGCCCTGGGGCTGCCTCCAGGAGGCTGAAGTTCTTTGGCTCTGGCGGCCCCCACTCTGGCAGGCTGCCTCTCCGATCCCGGGGAGCAGAGCCTTTCTGCTCTTTTTCAGGTTACGTTGAATAGGAGAACTGCCTCACTGGGTCCCTTTGTGGGTTCTGTCTCTCAAACGTTTAGTTAGAGTCCTTAGCTGATGAATTTTATCCGAGAGCTCCTAAGACTTGATCCCTTCTTGTTGCCATCCTCTATTGTATATTCTTTTGAGAGATTTAAAATGATTTTTTTCTTCCTAATTGACTTATTCCTTTCTTATTCTTGATGCTCTAATTTTTGGGGGGCTAAAATTTTTCAATTTCTATATTCAAAACTATTTTGCCTTGTGTAATTACATCTATCCATTATTTGGTTAAGAATGCTTCTCCTAAGGGGGGGGGGCTAGGTGGCGGAGTGGATAAAGCACTGGCCCTGGAGTCAGGAGTACCTGGGTTCAAATTGGTTCTCAGACACTTAATAATTACCTAGCTGTGTGGCCTTGGGCAAGCCACTTAACCCCATTTGCCTTGCAAAAACCTAAAAAAAAAATACCTTTTAAGGAAAACAAATGACCTGGAAAATAGTTCCAGGAGAGACAATCTACGAATCATCAGACTACTAAAAAGCCTAGATCAAAAAAAAAAAAACCTGGAAAATATCATACAGGTTAGGGAAAACTGCCCAAATCTGCTAGAACATGAAAACAATATAACCATTGAAAAAATTCACAGAACTCCTCCAGAAATAAACCCCCAGGATAAAAACTCCAAGGGCTGTTACAGCCAAACTCCAGAACTGTCAAATAAAGGAGGGAATATTGCAAACAGCAAAAAAAGGAAAAAATTCAAATGCAAAAGAAACACAATCAGACTCACATGAGACCTATCAGCCTCAACATTAAAGGATCAGAAGACCTGGAATATCATATATTGGAGAGCAAAGGACCTAGAATTTTAAACCAGAATGTACTACCCTGCACAATTCATCATATAATTGTCAGGGGAAAAATATAGCTGTTCAATGAAATGGAGAATTCCAGAATTTCCTGACACAAAGACCAGAACTGAACATAGAATTCAGTTGCCAAATATAGGACTCAAGATTGCATAAAAATGTTAATGAAAAGGGGAAGAAAAAAAAACAAATATTGGTCAAGAACATCAAATTTTATACAACCCTAGGGGTGGCTAGGTGGCATAGTGGATAAAGCACCAGCCTTGGATTCAGGAGTACCTGGGTTCAAATCCAGTCTCAGACAATAATTACCTAGCTGTGTGGCCTTGGGAAAGCAACTTAACCCCATTTGCCTTGCAAAAATCTAAAAAAAACAAAAACAAAAACAAAAATTTATACAACCCTAAAAGGGAAAATATAACACTTCTAATTCTTGAGAACTTTACTTCTCTTAGGATAATTAAAGGATTGAATATAATTGAAGAAATTGGACTTAAAGGATATTGGTATAGTTGGGTCTTGTCCACTCCATTGAAGAGCTCCCAGATGACTTCACTATGTTTAAGGCAAAAATCCCTGATGAAATGCAGTGGTGTTAACTTTAAACTCAAGTGTTTTATTATCCTTTGACTCAGTTTAACACAGGGTGTTTAGTATCTTGTCCAATGGGGGGCATCTTAAACTTCAAGATCCTGAGACAGTGTCTCTGTAACTTAAAATCCTTTGTAAAGTTCTCAGATGAGACCTTCAGAGCCTCCCCATGCTTAGGGATCTTTAAGATTCTTATAGTTAATTAGATCAGGGTTTGACTTAATCCATGCTAGACTTGACAAGGGGTTAAGTACCTTGCATGGGGGTGTGTGTTTAGAATGTGAGGGAAAATAGGCCATGCTTCATTTAACAAGGGGTTAAGTACTCTGTGTAGGTGGGTAGAGGATAAAGTGTGAGAGAAAATAGGCCTGAGGGAGGGGCACAAATAGTTCAAGAAGTAATTTGACTGTGGATGATACTTTGGCTCATGAGGAGCATTGTGTGTCCTTGCAGGGTTCTTGAAAAGGCACTAAGGTAAAAAATGATTATAATTATAATTAGATATAATTTGAGACAATGCTTTTTATCAAGAAATTAATCTGTGATGATAATTTGATAACAATATGAGCTTATCAAGCAATCAAATAATTAAACTGTGATTGATAATACCTGATTAATAGTATGAGAGAGATAAATAAGACCAGAGATGAGGTACAAAGATTTATAATTAGAGAGGGAAAGAAGAGGGAATGTGAACTCCGAGTAAATTCTAATATAGATATTTGACCCAGAGAAGGAATAAGATACATTTCCACTTGGGTTTAAAAATTTATCATAATCTATAAGAAAGGAGGATGGGGAAAGGGAAAGATAAGGGAAGAATGGACTGATAAAAGGGAAGGCAAATGTAAAAGTTAAAATAAAGTTAAATTTTAAAAGAAAAGTCAAAGGGCAATGGGAATAAAATTTTTGTAAGTAGGAATAAGAGGAAAGGAAAGAGAAAAATATAAATGTAGGAAGATAGCATGGAGGGAAATACAGAATTAGTAACCTTAACTGTAAATATAAGTGGGATGAATTGTCTCATAAAGCAAAAGGGATAGCAGAATGAATTGAAAACCAGAATCCTACAATATGTTGTTTACAAGAAACACATTTGAAGGAGAGAGATACACAAAGGGTAAAGGTAAAAGACTGGAGCAAAACATATTATGCCTCAGAGGAAGTAAAAATATCCGGGGTAGTGATCCTAATCTCAAAGTAAAAGCAAAAAGCAATCTCATTAAAAGGGATAAGAAAGAAAACTACATTTTCTTATAAGTTACCATTGATAATGAAGCTATAACATTACTAAACATGTAAGCACCTACTGGTATAGCATCCAGATTCCTAGAGGAAAAGCTGAATGAATTACATGGAGAAATAGACAGCAAAACTTTAATAATGGGAGACTTCAATCTCCCTTTCTCGGAACTAGATAAATCTAACAACAAAATAAACAAGAAAGAAGTTAAGAAGGTGAATGAAATCTTAGAAAACTTAGATATATGTACATATATGATAGACCTCTGGAGAAAATGGGGATAGAATATAACTTATTCTCAGTAGTACATGGCACCTGTACCAAAATTGATCATATACTAGGGTACAAAAACCTTTTAATCAAATACAGTAAGGCAGAAATCATAAATACACACTTCTCAGACCATAATGCAATGAAAAATACATGTAATGAAAGGTCATGGAAAGATAAATCAAAAGCTAATCGGAAATTAAATAGCTTCAACTTAAACAATGGGTGGATCAAACAGCAAACAATAAAAACTATCAATAATTATATCCAAGAAAATGATACTAATGAGACATATCAAGATTTATGGAATGCAGTCATGGCAGTTTTGAGGAGAACCTTTTTATCTACAAATGACTATATGAATAAAATAGAAAAAGAGGACATCAGTGAATTGGGTAGACTACTAAAAAGCTAGAAAAAAGGACAAATTAAAGATCCCCATTAAATACCAAATTAGAAATCATGAAAATCAAGGGAGAGATTAATAAAATTGAAAGCAAGAAAATCATTGATTTCATTAATAAAACTAAGTGTTGATTTTATGAAAAAGTCAATAAAATAGACAGACCTTTTGTTAATCTGATTTTAAAAAAGAAAGAAGATAATCAAATTAGCAGTCTCAACAACGAAAAGGGTGAACTAACCACCAATGAGGAGGAAATTAAAGAAATAATTTGGAGCTACTTTGCTGAACAATATGTCAATAAATTGGATAACTTGAGTGAGATGGATGAATATTTACAAAAATATAAACTGCCCAGATTAACAGATAAGGAAATAAATTACTTAAAGAGCCCCATTTCAGAAAAAGAAATTGAAGAAATCATTAATAAACTTCCTAAGATAAAGTCTCCAGGTTCAGATGGATTTACAAGTGAATTCTACTCACCATTTAAGGAACAATTAATTCTTATTCCACATAAACTATTAAAAAATAGGAGAAGGAGTTCTGCAAAATTCCTTTTATGGCAGCAACATGGTGCTGATAGCTAAACCAGGAAGAACCAAAACAGATGAAGAAAATTATAGACCAATCTCCCTAATGATATTGATGCAACAATCTTCAATAAAATTTTAACAATGAGACTACAGCAAGTTATTACTAGGATAATACACCATGATCAAGTAGGAATTATACCAGGTTGGCAGGGATGGTTGGTTCAATATTAGGAAAACATTCAACATAATTGAACATATGAATAGCAAAACCAATAGAAGTCATATGATTATCTCAATAGATGCTGAAAAACTTTTTGATAAAATACAATATCCTTTCCTATTAAAAACACTAGAAAATTTCAGAATAAATGGAGTTTTCCTTAAAATAAATAGTATCTATCCACAACTATCAAGAAATATTATATGTAATGGTAAAAACTTAGAGCATTTCCAGTAAATTCAGGGGTGAAACAAGGATGCCCATTATCACCATTACTTTTCAATATAGTATTAGAAATGCTAGCAATAGCAATACGAGAAGAAAAAGAAATTGAAGGAATTAGAATAGGCAATGAGGAAGCAAAAGTAAAAGAAATTGAAAGAATCATAATTAACAGTGTGGAAGCAAAGCTTTCTACTCTGCAGAGGATATGATGGAATACTTAGAGAACCCTAGAAAAATCATCTTAAAAACTCCTTGATACAATTAAATTCAGCCAAGTAGCAGTATATAAAATAAACCCATATGTATCACCAGCATTTATATGTGTGTCTATGTGTGTTCAACAAAGCCCAAGAGCAAGAGATAGAGAAATTCCATTTAAAGTAACTATAGACAACATTAAGTACTTGAGAATCTACCTCTCAAGACAAACCCAGTATGAACACAATTATAAAGCACTTTTCTCCCAAATAAAGTTAGATCTAAATAATTGGAAAAATGTCAATTGCTCATGGTTAGATTGAACTAATATAATTAAAATGACAATTTTCTCCAAATTAAATTACTTTTCAGTGCCAGACCAATTTACCTACCAAATAACTACTTTACTGAGCTAGGAAAAAAAATAGTATCAAAATTCATCTGGAGCAACTGATAAAAAAAATTAAAGGAAGGTGGCCTAGTTCTACCAGATCTAAAATCTATACTATAAAAGTAGTAGTCATCAAAACTGCCTGGTACTGGTTAAGAAATAGATCCACTGATCAGTGGATTAGGGTAGGTTCAAAAAGAAGTTGCACTAAATGACTACAGCAGTCTACTGTTTGACAAACCCAAAGACATCAGCTACTGGGATAAGATTTCATTATTTGACAAAAATTGTTGGGAAAATTGGAAAATAATATGGCAAAAACTAGCTATATACCCACATCTTACACCCTGTACCAAAATAAGGTCAAAATGAGTACAGGATTTATACATAAAGAGCGACACCATAGATAATTAATAGATCAAGAAACCATGGAAAGGGACTAAATTTATGACCAAATAAGAATTCAAGTACATTATAAACTTCAAAATGAATGATTTTGATTTTATTAAATTAAAAAGGTTTTACATTAATAAAATTAATGCTGCCAAAATTAGGAAAGCAGAAAACTGGGAAATGATGTTCACAACTGAGAGTTCTGATAAAGGTCTCATTTCTAAATTGCATCAAATTTATTAGGTTACAAGTCATTCCCCAAATGATAAATGGTCAAAGGAAATGAATAGATGGCTTTCAAATGAAGAAATTAAAGCTCTCTATATGTAATTATATGAAAAATGCTCCAAATCATTATTGATTAGAGAAATGCAAATTAAAACAATGAGATATCATCTCATACCTATCAATTTGGTCAAGATAAGAAAACGGGAAAATGATCAATATTGCAAAGGTTGTGGGAAGATTGGGACATTGATGCATTGCTGATAGAGTTGTGAACAGAGCCAACCATTCTGGAGAACAATATGGAACTATGCTCAAAGAGCATTAAAACTATACAACATTTAACCCCATTGCCTTGCAGTAAAAAAGCCCCCCCCCAAAAAAAAAAACAACCCAAAAGTGACCCAGCAATTCCAATTCTAGGTCTATATCCAGAAGAAATTATATACAATGGGAAAAATCCTACATGTTTCGGAATATTCATAGCAGCTCTTTTTGTAGTGCCAAAGAATTGGAAATTGAGGGGATGCCCATCAATTGCGGAATGGCTACGGTAAATGAATACTATGGAATATTATTGTTCTATAAGAAATCATAAACCTTCAGACTCTAGAGAAGCATGAAGTGGGTTACAGGATCTGATGCTGAGAGAAGGGAGCAGAACCAAGAGAACAATGTACAGATTAACAATAACGTTGTGAGATGATCAGCCTTGATGTATGCAGCTCCTCTCAGCAGTACAAAGAGCTTGATCAACAGTATTAGATAGACTATGGACAATATTATCTTTATCTAGGGGTAGAAAAAGAGGAGAGGAGAGGAGAGGGGAGGGGAGGAGGGAGACCAAAAACCAACCTTTCAGAAACTGATGAATACTTTATAAAAATTATCTCTTCTGTATCTCTCCTGATCCAGTTTCTGTAACTCTTCTTGTTGCTCCCTTCTTTGTAATTCGTCTCCCAGTGCATCATAAAATATATCATCTTGTTAAGAGAATTTTTACCTTGATGGGGAGGACCTTGAATAAGCTAATCATGTACTTCTTCAGCAGTCCTTTCTCCACCCACTGATACTCTACCAAGATCCCTTCTTCAATGATTAGCATTCTTTCACTCCCTTCTACTAGACCTTGCACATAATAAGTATTTAATAAATGTATTTTGACTGTGTCTGTAAAAAGCAAACACAACCCTTCTTAGTTCTTTGATTTGTGTAAATTAATTGAAATATTCTCTTCTTTATTATACCGGATCATCCCATCTTTGAGCTCTGAGTAGTTCTTAAGTTTTTAAAGTTGTTCTTCATTTCTTTAAGAAATTAAATCTATAGAGGTTTTGAATTGTGTTGGTACATTGACATTCTTATGAGTTTACTTATTTTGTCATTCTTTTGATTGGTATTTCTATTATTCTTTCATGTATTTTATAATTACTATCTAGAAATGCAAATAATTTTTGTGGATTTCATTTTGTTTCTTGCCACTTTACTGAACCTTTTGATTATTTTCAGTTATTAATATCACATCATTATTATTTGCTAATTCTTTAGAATATTCTAGAGTAAATCATCATGTCATCAACAAATAGAATAGTTATGTCTCATTTTTGTGTATCTTTTTACTTTTAAATTTCTTTTTATTTAATTGCTATTGCTAACCTTTCTGGACTTATGTCAAATAACCTGAAGGCATTATTACCAATTTTGTTTGGGGAGGATGAATTGGGGGAAGGGGAAGAACCCAGAGTTTTCTTAATGTTAGTTTGTGTTTTTTTTATATATTTTATCATATTAAAAAAAGATTCATTTATGTTTTTGCTTGAAATTGCCATTAAAGATTATTGTACTTTTCCAAATATTTGTCTTGATTTTTTATATTATTATGTTGTTCATCATACTGAGTGATTTTTTGGGATAAATTACTGTTATTGACTTGTCAGAATTATAATTAAATGTTTAAAAACTAATATCCATTAATGATATTGGTCTAAATTCTATTTCTTTACTTTGTCCTTTGCTTATTTAGTTGAGATTTAGTAATCTGATAGAAAAGGACTTGGAAGAATGTTTTCTTCCTGACTTCTTGAAAATAATCTATTTAATGTAGGATATCTTTGTTCTTTAAAACTTTGATAGAATTCTCCTGTAAAGCCATATGGACTATAGATGTTTTTAGTTTTTTAATTTTAATTTTTAATTTTGGTAGCTCTTTACAGATAGTTTAATTAGGTATTATATATTTTGGATATTTTATATTTCTGTAATTTATTTTGATTTTTCAGTTTTGTTGATATTTAACCATGTAGAATAGATTCTCAAAATCATTTTAATTTCATCTCTGTTGTGAATTCACATATTTTACTTGCCATTTTGTTGATTTAATTTTGCAGAAAATTAAATTCACAAAGTTAAATGAAATAAAAATTATATTTAATAAAGGATCATTAAGGATCATTAAAAATTAGAGACTAAATAACCTAATCTTAAATAATGAGTGGATCAAAGAAGAAATCATGGAAAAAATAATTTTACTAAAGAAAATGATGGGAACAGCATATTTAAACTTTTGTAATGTAGCAAAAACAACAAGCAGAGAAAAATGTATACCTTTAAATGCTTACATGAATAAAATAAAGAGCAGATCAATGAATTGAGTATCCAATTTAAAAAAACTAGAGAAAGAACAAGTTTAACAATTCCCAATATATACCAAATTAGTGAACCTGACAATTAAATGTGAGATTAATAAAATTGAATTAAAAAGTTTTTAAATAAAAAGCCATTGCATTAATAAAATTAACTTGACCTTATTAAAAAATTAGATGAACCACTTGTTAATATGATTTTTTTTATAAAGGGAGAACCAAGCTGCTAGTATCAAAAATGTAAAGGTGAATATGCCACTCATGAAGATGAAGTTAAATCAGTTTGGGGAGTTATTTTATGTTACATTCCTTTTAGACTAGCTGCTCAGGAAGTGTTAGGTTCCTGCTGGCTAGTAGATCCTTACCCAGTGAACATTGAAGGAGCAGAAGACAAGAGAGACAAGTTCTCCGAGATCTCCGAGATCTCCCAGATCTCCATTTATTTACCAAAATACAAGTAATTAAATATCCTCCCCAGTCCCTGGTCCACTCCCACTCCCATGGTACTCTACAGTCAGCCAGTAAAACAAGGCTCTGGTGCTAGAGGATGCCAGGTGATGAAAGTTTACAGTACTCCCACTCACAACAGTCCCTTACAGTTTTATCAATTATATGTCGATAAATTGCACAATTTAAGTGAATCGAAGAATATTTACAAAAATGTAAACTGCCCAGATTAACAGAACAGGAAATGAATATCTAAATAAATCTATTTTAGATGAAGAAATTGAACAGAACATAAATGTGCTTTCTATGGAAAAAACCCACCAGTAACAGATGGATTTACATGTATATTTTACCAAATATCTAAAGAACAATTAATTCCTATGATATAAAATAGGGGGGGAAGCTAATAAAGAGGTTCTATCACATTTCTTTTGAAATTTGGGTCTCTTCTTATGACCTAAATCCAAGAATGCAAGTGTGGGGGGGAACTATAGAACAATTTCTTTAATAAATCTTGATGCAAATATTTAAAAATTTATTTTTACACAAGCAAGGAGATTATAGCAATATATCACAAACCTGTAAATAGAAGATGTATGAACCAAGGTATGTTGGATGTGGTCAAATAGGAGGTGGAAAGATTAAGGATTGATATCTTGAATATCAGTAAATTTAAGTGAATGGAAATGGGTAAATTTAATTCAGTGATAATAGTAACAGTCATATTAATGATTATTTACTTGGTGATCTCTGACCTCTTGGAGGTAGGTACTCCCTCTAGGGATATATATTTCAAGCTCTGGAACCATAATTAAGTCAGTATTACCATTATTGCAAAAATATGTCCTTCAGCTTCCCTGTTTCCTATTCCTCAACCCCATTACTTTCCAAACCCAAACATCCTTCTCCAGGTACCACAACCCTCTATGTTTCCTTCTATAGACTGTAAGCTCTTTGAGGGCAAATTATCATTGCATATTTGTATTGCCCTACCATCACTACTGTCATCTGCTTAATAGATTCTGCATACAAGTAAGCATTTATAAAAGGCCATTATTCCTTCATTCTAAGGATTGAACCCATGGTTTAGTTCTGTCCTTTATACTTTTAAAAATGCTTATTATATACTTCTTTCAGTCCTCTGACCCTGCTGCCAGCCTATTGTTGGCCTTCTTTGCCTTATACTGGGCTATTGCAATAGCTTGCTGTCTCTATCCCTTGTTTTTCCCCAGGCCCATCTGTCCCCCCACTCAGCTGATCATATTACAGTTCTGTCTCCCCTCCCCCCCCCCCCCCCCCCCGCTTCATTAATATCCAGAGGCTCTTATCTCCAAGACCAGATAAAAAATCCTCTGTTTGGTAACCTGATCCCCTTCCTATTTTGCTACTTTATGATGTAGTGACAGATCTCTTTGCTGATCCTTGCCCACAACCCTTATCTCCCAATTCTGATTATTTTTACTCAAAGTCCCCCAATAATGAAATTTCTTTATTCCTCATCTCCACCTCCTAAGTTCTACCTTCTGGGAGGGAGGACTTTAAAATTCTCCTTAATCAGGGGGCAGCTAGGTGGTGCAGTAGATAGAGCACCAGTCCTGGAGTCAGGAGTACCTGAGTTCAAATCCGACCTCAGACACTTAATAATTACCTAGCTGTCTGGCCTTGGGCAAGCCACTTAACCCCATTGCCTAGCAAAAACCTAAAAATAAAAATAAAAAAGAATTCTCCTTAATCTTTTTCTCCTTGAGACTATCCCCAGTGTATACCTAACATATCTTGTTAGTACATTGTCATTCCAATTTTATGATAAGATCTTTCAGAGAGCAGGGACTCTCTCTCCTCCCCCTCTCTCCCCCCTTTCCTTTTCTCCTCACTGCTTACCATAGTGCTTTGGATATAGTATTCTAAATGATTATGACTGATTTTAATATACCCCTAGCAACTGGAACTTCTATATATATCCATATAAGCTCCTTAAGGAAAAAAAAATTAGGACTTCATTTTATTTAACTAAAAATCATATCTAGTCATTAGTTTACTTCTATGTTTTCTATTTGTAAAAATTCTTTTTTACAAATAAAAAAACTTATTTTAAGTTAAAAGGAACATGTTAACTGAAATTTCTATATTTTATTTTTTATTCACTATATACAGTATAATTTATCTCTCATATAAAATATTACCTTCAGTAGACCCAATAATATTTTTTCAGTAGTCATTGAATCAGATTTCCACTGTAATATGTCATTGTATAATATTTAGCTAAAGCCTGCAAACAGAGATGACAAGGGAATAAGCATCGATTTTCAAATGCTGAATTTGAGTTTGGCATAAAATCATGCTCCCACTATTTTCTACTGTAATAATTCTCAAGATTTTTATAAAAGAATTAGCTATTGTGAAATACAGTCTTTTACACAAGGGTGTGGCAGAGGTCACTGGGAAAACTCTTAGATGTTTACTATTTCTTTTCTCATTTGATTCATGTTGTCATTTCCATTTCCCCTGCCAACTTGGCACCCTTTTTATATTACAAAGTTGTTGGATTGTTTTTTCCCCCCACTGACATCCTCTATTACATATTATGAATGACTTTTTAATGTATAAAGTTAACATTCTTCATTCCTCTAATGAACTGTGGCTTCTTTGCCTAGTTCTGTTTTCTCACTCATATGCTCTTAAGTTCTTCTGCTCTTAAAAGAAAACTTCATTTTAAGGGAAAATGTACTATGTTCTATTCATATAAGTACTTGGAAATTATTTTCTGTATTGATCACAGTACCTTCTCTAAAAATATCTACCTATACTCATATAGAATATACATACATATATTACTTCCCTCTGCCATATTAAATATACAAAAAGTAACATATATACATATATTACATATATTTATATCTAATATACATATATTAAAATAAATCACATCATATACTACATATGTATGTATATGTATATGTATGTTGTATGTATGCATGTATTAATTCTTGATTTCAACAACAATTTTAAACATCAAGGAATGTTTTGGAAGAGTAATTGAATTATTTGAAAGAAGCAAACTCTTAGTAATTTTAGTACAATTTCATAATTTGTATAGAATTATGTTATGTTCAATTTAACAAACATTTATTAAGTACCTACTGTATACAATGTTAGGTGCTGGAAGATTAAAAGTTTAAATCAGATTTGGGCCTGCTATCATGGAGTCTTCTTACACACATGACTATCTCACACACAAACACAAATACATACACACACACACAATAATAAGAATTATTATTTGGGAAGACCAACATGGAAAAAGGTCATTATTGATTGGGGTTTGAAGAGGAAAGGTTCTGTGGATGAAGGTATCATGTAAATAGAATTCTAAAAATAATGGTGTTAAACTTAAATAGAAGCAGTTCTTTGAGCAACAAATTGACTTAGAAAACTTACCATTTTTTTTATGCTGTAACTTTTTAATTTTTATTAAGCATTTCCCAATCACATTTTAACCTGGCATGGTACCTCTCAAGAGTTTCTGAGTAAGATATCTCAGTTTCAATAGATGGTTATAAATTCATTAGACATAAGGAAGAAGGACATAATCAAGCATATTCAGGTGTTTTTAAAAATTTTATTCATATTGGTTTTTACATTATAATCACTTATTACTAATCATTTCCCATACCTACCATTTTTATTTTATAATAACAGCAACAAAAGAGAGTTTGATAGTTTTTTTCTGATGCAGTGAGCTTAACAAAAAGAAAATAACAAATGTTTCATAATCTTGATCTACTTCCTCTACTATTTAAGTTTTCTAGACCCATTATTCATCATCAAGTTTGATCTAAGTTCTGTCACTTTTGTCTTTTGTTATCATTTATTATTTATACATATTATTCCCCTGGTTCTGCTTTCTGTGTTCTGTATAAATTGATATGTGACTTCTCATAATTCTTAGGATTGTTCATATTCATCATTTATTATTTTATTCATATACTTATTAAAATATTTTATTCATATTTGTTCCCCAATTGATTAGTACCTACTTTCTTTTTTGTTGTTACTGCTATAAAAAGTGCTGTTTTGAATATTTTGGTATGTAAAGGATCACAATATAAGAAAATTAGTACTGGAAAGGAGCTCAAAGGTCATCTTTTTCAACTACCAAGTTTTTCATAGTTAGAGAATGTCACTTCCATGGTCATGTTTTAATATTGCCATTGATCCTCTGGTGCATGTTTAAAGGCAAGCATATTATTGTACCAAAGAAATTAGCAGAATATTAGTATCACATGAAGAGCAAGTACTTTTATTCTTTTTGATCTTTGCCAATGAGATGGGTATGAACTTAAAGTTTTAATTTCATTGGGGAACAGTTTTTTTTATATGTGTTATTACTAAAAGTTTGTTTTGAAGTGTCTCTGTATTGAAGTGGGGAATGCATGGTCTATAAACCTTCTCTCCTGCCCCTCCCTCACCCACATCTCCTCACCTTACATTGGTAGTTAGACAAATTGTACATTTAATAATTACCTAGCTGTGTGGCCTGGGGGAAGCCACTTAGCCCCATTTGCCTTGCAAAATGCTAAAAAAAAAAAAAAAAAGAATCTTTGAGAGATGTGACTTTCCCAGATTTATATATCAGAAGAAGTTTTTGAACTCTGGTTTCTCCAACTTCAAGGCTGACTATGTCTCTACTTATAGCTTATATTTCTAATTTTTGAAACTCTTTATATCTTGTTCACTTATTTACAGGGAAAATGGCTCAATTTTAAAAATTTTGTGTCACTCTTCACGTCTTTGATGTGACTTTTTCAGAGTAATGATGTAAACATGTAAATTGATTAAAATTTTGCCTAATCAGTAATATCTCTTTGTATTTTAATTGCATTTAGTTTGTTCTTGAAAAGTCCTCTCAATTATCTTTTTAAAATTTTTCTTGTTTTCCCCTGAAGTTATTCTTGGATAGTTACTTCTTTCCCTATTAGTTTCTATTCTTTGATTTACAACACACTAGGTTACAATTGTATTCTTTTGTTAATGAACAAAAATTTGTGAATCATTTACTTTGTGATAGATACTGAGCCTGACTCTGGAGATATGGTAATGCCAGATTATTAAGGTTCTTGAATGTCAGTGAAGAGATTAATTCCCATATTTGTAATGACTTTCAACTAGTTTTGTTTCAACTAGAGAGTTCAGACTATTTCTCCATATTCTCTGCATCTTTGGCTTGTTCTCTTCCAAATAGCATATATTTTCAGTATTTAACCATACATTGTGAATTTGCTTTTGTTTTAAAGTTTTTGCACTCAGCTTTTCTTTTTTGGGGGAGAATTTGTCACATTTTTTTTTTGTCCTCAACAAAACCAATCTTCTCAATCCCTCAAAATATTGCTATTATTCATTCTCTCAATGAAACTTTCCCAGACTGTCTATGTTAGGTGCCAGTTACTGAAGAAATTCCCAGAGTTCTGTCATAACTTATGTTTTCTAGCTATTGTTGTGGTTATATTTTGTTTTATATAAACTGTCCATATTACAAATGATATGAAATGAAATACATTTTTAATGAAATCTCTTTAAAGTGGTAGACTTATTTAAACTTGTATTAGATATTTTGAAAGGTTAGTTTTACATTATGAGGGATAGGTATAGATTAGTTTTATTTTCTTTAAAATGGGAATAGTAATAATGGCATATACCTATTAGTTCTGTTGTGAAGATAAAATAATATTTATAAAGTGGTTTGCAGTTCTTAAATTATTAAATGAATGCTTGTTATTGTGATAATAATTTTTGTTGTTGTTGAAGATAATGTCTATTTCCTAAGCCTACTTCAGGTTAACTTCAGAAGGAAAAACTAAAAAAAAATTAGTCTTTTGGAATAAAGTCCGGTAATACCAGTGGTCTTATGTTGTTAGGATTTCAGAAAATGTGGAATCATTTAAATTCTTATACTATTAGCTTTATCATCAGCCCAGTCAATATTACATAGCAAAAACATTACTCTGTGATCAACATGAACATAATTATGTTTTCCTAACTGTATTGTAATGAAGTTATTTCTACTAATTTTTTTTGTTTTAAAATATACTCAAGCTATTTTTTACTAACTCAGCTCATTTTAATATATTCATGTTTACATCTATTTATTGTATGTCTCTTAAGATAAAAAAATTTAGGTTAAATTGTAGCTTGCAGTTAGCTCTAGTAAAAAAAAAAGTATGTCAACTTTTGATACTGCATTCCAAATTTGAAAACAATACATCAAAGTACATCTTATTAAAATACCTATTATAGAAAAAAGTTTCAATGATTGCAATCCAAACTTTCTGAAAATAGATACAAGTGCTCTCAATATAAAAGTTTGTTTTGCTTTATTATTTTCAAGAAAAATGAAAACTTGTTTGTTTTCAAATTTTAATGATTCTGCTTTTCAAATTATGGAGATTCTCCTTTGGGGACAGTTTTATTTGAATTGTATGTGACATTGTTTTTATTTCTTTAGGCTATGATTAAAAGTTTCATGGATGTCTACCAACTTGCAAGTTCTAGAATTGCTACATTAGAGAAGGAAATGACATCTCATCGAAACCACATTTCAGCCCTGAAATCAGAGCTCCAAACAGCTTGTCTACGTGAAAATGAAAGTTTACATTCAGTAAGTCTGTGTTTTATTCATCATAATATCCTTTTCTATGTGAGTCATCATGCCATTTACTTTTGTGTTTTTATTTTTGATAAGATCATTGGTCAAAATGAATAGCTTAGGGTAAATGGGTAACTCCATAATATAACATTATTAGCATGAAGCAACCTTTCAAGAAAAACTCAAATATTTTTTTCATTGCATTTTTGTATAATGATATGAATATTGCTATCAGTGCTAAAACATAATATGATTTCTTTGTGTTTGGCAGCACAACTGTCATTAGAATTTGGTAATATGCATAGTTAAAGCATGCAACTGTCTGAAGTTTCAATGTGTCCCATTAAGACAGAATATTATTAATTATGTGTATAACCAAAATGGTAATTAGAACATGTGATTATTCTCAGTAGGAAACTAGACTTATCCATAATACATGCATAGCTAAAGATGCATGTTGTGATTCATCTATATGATTAAAATTCAGTTTCAGGAATCATTTTATGTTTAAAATTTTAACCCATGATAAAATTTGTGATTACTTCAGACTAGTAAAATAATTCTTCTGATTTGTAAGATATGTTTGGGGAATTCTTGATGAAACACACACACACACACACATACACACACATATACACACACACATACACACACACATATTTATGCCCAGTTGAAAATAAAGATTTAAACCTTTATTTCTCTGATGACAATTATATTCATGATGAGACTTATCGTTTGACTATTTTTTTATGAATACTTGTTCTAATTTATTTTTTTATTTCATCACAGAGAAGACATTTCTGGCTTATAAGGAGAAAAAGGTTTCCTCTTGGTCCATTGACTCATTTATTGACCCACTTCAAAATGTGTATATGTCAGGAAGAGAGTCAGCATTAAAATAAATAAAATAAAAGAACAGGTTTTTGAAAACTAAACATTACATTTGCTTGTGAGTATCTTATGCACTCATGTTCATTTCTTGTTGAGAAACTATTAATCATCATCCCTACAAGAAACAAAAGTAAGGAGGAAAATTTTTGCATCACTAGAGGTTAAACATGTGTGACTCTATATGACCTTTCTATGAAATGTTTCCAATGAAATTTCTTTCAGACTTTTCCTTTAGCTGATTCAGGCTGTTTTGTTTCAGCTTTGTTGTTATTTTTTCTGAGTTTATTGTTGTTTTTTCATTTTAAATCACAGGTAGTGTCACAAAAGAGAGAGTGAACAGAACTTAGAATTATATCACTTATTAAGGGTCCATTTCATGCTTGTCAGATTGGTGAAGTACTCAAAAAATATGAAAGAAGTTACATTGAAGCACAGTTAGTATGTGAGTTAGCTCAGCATTCAGCAAAGTAATTTGGAGTATGTCCTCAAAGTCATCAAACTGTGCATATTCTTTGACCCAGTGATACCACTACTATGCCTTTACCTCATAAAAATAAAAGAGGAAAAGATCCCTATATGTCCAAAAACACTTATAGTAGTTCTTATGGTCTTAGCTAAGAATTGAAAATTAGAGGGATACTTATCAGTTTGGAAATGTATGAATATATCTTGCTATATAATGGATCATTATTGGGTCAATTTTGCCTGTTTGAAGTGATCTGAACTAGGGTGATAATTTATACAACAACAACACTGGAAAAAAAACAACTTAAAAAATTTAAGAACTCTCATCAGTGTGTAGTAGTCAACTACTATTACAGAAGACAAAGGATGAAGCATGCAGCCTGCCTCCTGACATAGAAGTGTTGAGCTCAAGGTTTCAGTGAGATGTATGTTTTTAGACAGTCAATGTTAAAATTGATTTTACTTATTTGGGGGGTCTTTTTTCTAGTTCTTTGGTCAGAAAGGTGGGAAGGAGAGAAGCTCTAACAACAGGTTTTCCTATTCACCTCTTCAAAGTTATTGAAGCATTTTTTAAAATGCAGAGAAGAGAAGAAGAGGAAAGCTAGAAGGAAAAATAGACAAGCCGAACAGCAGACCATATCTCATCAATACCCTCTACTCCTCTAATTAGACCTAGGGGAAGGACCAAAAATCTCAGAACCTATGGTTAGAGAAGGGTCTCAGCATCACTCTTCTTCATATTTCCTACCAGATTCACTACTTTCGAACTTCTTTGGAACTCTCCATCATGCCTTCATGCTAACTATCTTTCTCTGTTAGATTGTTAGCTCCTTGAGGACAGGGACTATCTTGTCTTTTATCTACCTAGCAATTAGCACAGTGCCTGGTAACATAGTAGATGCTTAATAAATGTTTATTGATACTGACTATGTTCTGCTTCATATTGAGAAATATTCATTTTATTTGATGGTTGTTAAGTCCAGAATAATTTTTTTAAATGATTACATAAGCTGGGTTGAATCTTGATTTTGATATTCATCCAACCTTTGGGAAGCAACTTCATTTCTCTACTCCTCAGTTTCCTCTTCTTCAAAATGAGATGATGGATTCAATTATCTCTGAAATCCCTTCCAATCTTTGAAGTCTATGAATGTCACTCATGTGTCAGGAGATTGGTATTCTGTCAAACTCACTGACATAAGAATAGCTTCTTTTAGCAACCTGTATAAGGGGCACAGAGAAGTCAATGGATTATTATGGATGGTAATTAATAAGTAGACTGATTTATGCATGAAGGATCAGCCTGGAAAGTCAGTTTGTAAAAGGTGGTTGTCCAATAGAGAAATTGATATTTTATTCTAGAGGCAATAGGGAACCATTGAAAGCTCTTTTCCAGTCATACACTGCTAACTTCTTTCTCTTTATCACCTCAAAGTTTCATTGGAAACTCAAACTCAACATGTCTAAAACAAAACTCATGCTCTTTTCCCCAAGCCTCTTCTACTGGCTGTAGTCACCACGTCTTCCACTGGGAAACTCAGGTTTTGTTCCTATTCTCATGTCCAGTCAGTTACCAAATTTTATTGCTACTTTCTTCACCATATTTCTCATGTCTGTCTTCTTCTGCCCACCAAACAAACCATCCTGGCTCAGAACTGCATCACTTCACATGTGGGCTTCTGTAACCCACTCCTTGATCTTCATCTTTCTCCTCTTTAACTGTAACACACAATAACCAAAGTTATTTTCCTATGACACAAATTACCAGTGCACCCTTGCTCAAAAGCCTCTAGTGACTCCCAGTTACTAAGTAGCTGAATAGAGCTCATTATCTTTAGACTGGCAGCTAAGAGGTTGAATTGCCTGGCTACAGCTTTCTTGCCAGTCCTACTCCAGTTCTCCATTTCACTCCAGTGAACAGCCTGGTTTACCTGTCATACTCAGAACATTTTTTATACTTCCCCATTTTTGGTGATGCTTTGCTATCTACCTAAATACTTTCTCCTGCCTCCCAGTCATCTCTCCTCTTGTCTTATTCAGATCCTGTTTTCTAGAGTCACCTGTTTGTTCCTTGATCATTCTTGTCTACAATTATTTCTCTTTTATATACATTCATTTTTCAAACCTTCATTTGGAATTGAAGTAGTTTTAATACGTTTCTCCTTTTCAATTTACAGTTTTTTCACTTATTTATGATTTGCCTTATCAACTATATTATAGACTTTGGAGCAGAAAATGAATCATATTAATTCCTCACAATATTCAATCCATACTAAGAACCTAACAATTTTTGTTTATTTTTCTTTAAAATTATAGAATTCTAGAGTTAGACTACAAATGAAAGTTGTAAACCGTGATTTATAGACAAGGTACTAAGATCCATAGAGATGAAGTACAATACTTGGAACCTTAAGGCAAATACTACATTGATATTTTACATCAATAATTATTGTATATTATCATTTAGATTAATAATTATTTATTAAAGGAAACATTTTGTGTCTTTACGTGTAATTTCATCCTTGTGAGGAGTTCCTAGTGTGGACTGCAAGTTGGATTGGCAACTTTTTTTAATTTACAAACTTAGAAAATTCTTAGAGGCATTGAGAGGCTAAATGACTTTCACATAGTCACAGTGACAGGACTTGAAATCAGGTCTTTCTGACCCCAAGATAGCCCTGTGTCCATTAGTCTATATATACTTCCTTTATAATGAAACATGAATTAATGAATTCACTCCACCTCTCTGCATCTCAATTTCCTCATCTCTAAAAGGAAATGATTACTCCATATGATCTCCAAGATCCTTTTCAGCTCATAAATTTTATGACATGGTAAACATTCCATGACACTTTCAAAATAAAAATATATAAAGGAAAAGAATACTAAAAAAAGGGATTAATTCCAACTTTCTAACAGTAGAATATTTCTAATAAGACTAAAGAAGAAGTCAGATATTCTGAGAACCAAGAAAGAAATAAACCAAGTGAATTCATGGCATTGTGGTTTTTAATAATTGACTAGGAAGATGTGTTAACATGGGAGTGAAACTTTGGGAGCAAAAGAGACTCCTAAGTACAAAAAGATGTACTTTGTTTGTAACTAGTCAGAGATAGCTTTACTTGGCTTTCTCTGCTCAGTCTATTCTCAACTATTTTAAGCAAAATTTTGGATTTCTTTATTGGGTTAACACATTTTGCTTCTCAATTATTAAATGCCACAATGTCCTGATTCACTTGGTTTATTTCATTCTTGGTTCAGAGAACAGTTAGTTTCTTCTTTGATCTTCCTAGAACAACTTCCCTTTGGAATAGCCTGAAGCAATTCTCCCTTTTTTGATGAGAGTAAAAGCTCTTCATTTCTCCAGCACTTCTCCACTCTGGTTTTCTCTTTGGAACCAGTCTCCTCACCTGAACTTTTGAGCTCCCCTTTAAAATGGATTCACTCCACGTCTACACCCAATTGCTAATTTTATCTTGAATTTTTAAATGAACTACTGTCTACATCAACATTTTAAAGATCTTTCTTTGGAGAAGTTATAACATCCTGATGTCAAAAGGAATTGTCCTTTAATTTTTTTTGTTTAAGAAGTGAAAGATAGTTGGTTGTTTTGACTTATCTACACTCCTTTATGATTGCAGACATGCACTGTGGAGCACAGTTAAATTCCATCAACAAACTTATATATCTTACTTTGATACTTTAAATTTTGATGGCTTCTTGATTTCATGGGTACAGGCATGTTCTTGACCCATACACATGATAAACTCTCCTCACTTTCACATACTTTATGCCTCCTTTTCTATTATAAAAAAGCCAAAAAGTACTAAGGTCTTTCACCACTTTTTCATCCTTTTTTTTGTCTTTCTTTCTCACTAAATGGCCAACTCATCTAATTTTCATTCATATATATAGCCTAAATAAAAAGCTTTTAAAAATGTACCTTAGTAATTAGTGAATTTGTAGATTGTGCCTATGTTGACACTTTTCTCAACATAATTGTTACTGTCCTCATTCTAGGTTCTTAGCACATCAAAAGAATTTGTAAAATTCAGCCATTAGTCTCGAGTTTTGATATATTTTATACCATTGTCTAGCACATTGTGTATACTCAGCAAATGCTAGATAATGACTAATGAAAATAATTTCATTCTATAAGTTCATCATTAATTGTAACTATGCTTTATTGTGTCCAAATTCATATAAAGGGACAGATTTTTATAGATTTAGGGCCTGAGAAGTCATCCACCATAAACTATTATTTATAGCTGATATAAACTGAGATCCAGAGAGTTTAAGTGATGTACCCACCTGAAAAAGTGACAGAGGCAAGATTTGCATTCAATGTTTTCCTTGACTCTTCATTCAGGATTCTTCCATTACCCTGTACTATCATATTGTAGAACTAAAAATTATTTAATAGTTAATTACTTATTTTTTCATACATTCATTTTATGCTTGGCAATATGCAGTAGTGATATGGAAATCTATGTTTTGCTTTAAAGTTTCTCTTCAGCCATACCCTTGCTACTACTGACTTTTAAGATTTCTGTGTCGTATTTCATCCATTCATTTGATTTCGTCAAATAGATTAGTATCCAGTTCTTTGTATGCTTTTGTTCTATATTATAGTCATCAAAATGGAGTTTGAACTGAAAACTTGGGACATCTATACTATATTTTATTAGAGTACAATAGAGGTTAGTCATAATTCTTTTGTGATAGTTTGGGGCAGTCAGACCTACCAATGTTTGGGTATGTGAGAGAGACCATATCATGAATATTTGCAGTCCATTACTAATATTCTAGCATGCAGCAAGTTGCAGTGTTGACTTGCCTCATTTTCTATTATATTTTTTCAAGAAATATATTTTAATCTATCTTGCTATATACTGAGGAATTCATAAATAAGAATAGAGGTACCTCACTGGACCTATAGTCTGGAAGACCTGACTTCAAATCCAGCCTCAGACACTTACTAGACAAGTTGAATTTAAATTCTCTTTGTTTTTGTTTCCTCTTTGTTGAGATAAGAATGGCACTCACCTCCCAGGATTGTTAAGATGTCATGAGCTAATATTTGTAAAGCACTTTGCAAACTTTAAAGTAACATGTAACTACTAGCTATATTATTATTATTATTATTATTATCCCCCACATAGAAAATTTATTTATTTAGAACAATGTATTCTGATTTTTTGACAGATGCTCAAAAAAGGCATAATCTTCAAAAATTACCAGTGTGATTATGTTACTAATAACAGGTAATAGATGGAAAGATTGTCAGGTTTGCTTAGCTAAAACCATAAAACTAAGAATATAATCCATTTTCTCCTAAGGTTTTTAAAGGTAAATTTTGTTATATTTATCTTTGTAAGTCTATATATGGTATCACATATGCATTGTTATATCAAAGCATCAATTGAAATTGACTCAATTATTCTTATAAGAATTATACAGAAAGAGTAACTGAGGCAGACACATTTTAATAAACTTGTACAAGTAAATGGATGAATGAAAAATTAAGTATGAACCACTTACTTATATGCAAAATACTAGAAATACACAGAAAATGGAGACAACAGATATAGAAAGTATTAGTTGTAGTTCAAATGAAAAGGTTCAGTGGTCTTCTGGGTGTAGTGGCAAAGGAAATGGTAATATCTCTTCTTTAGCATAATTTCTGTTGATAGAAATTAATATCTTATCTACTTGTCAGTGTCATGAAGTTTGTGGTGAAAATTTTATTTGGGGAGGTCTTTAGTTGCTGTAGCTACTGAGCAAGTAGAGACAAGTTCTAGCTCCTACAGATAGATACAGGTGCCAGGCCACATGTCTGTAAGGGTCGCTCCTAATAAGGACTTTGTTGTTCTGAAATCTCTTGGGCTTACTTTTTTATTATCAGTGCCTTGTTTGTTCATACTGGTGTTAGAGGGGCAGAGAATTTCACCCTCTTCAAGGGTGGCTCCATTCATTAATGGCTTATTTTATGTAAATAAAATAGTATCTGAATTTGGGCTCAGGCCACCTGCCTCTTGGTCTGGTGGTGGTCTGTGAAACTATGTTAGTAATTTTTACACCAATCCTAAAATTTACAGAACTTCCTACATAAAGCCCTTTTAGGCAGTAGTTTTCAAGTTTTCTGAAAGTGCATAGAAGAAGCAAGGAATCAAGCACAAAGTTCAAATGCCTTCTATGAAGACAATGTTCTTTTGGCATCCTTTGAGAACACCTATAGAAATTTTAGCTTTCTTAGAATAGTTTCAAAGAGGATACTTCAAAAATGCATGGGAATGATATCCTAAATTCAGTAGAGTGCTATATTTCCTGAGGGAAAAGGTGTTTAATCAATTATCCAATGCTAAGAAAGTTACACCAGAACCCTAGAAAATACAGATCAGTACCAAACAAGACCCCAATGTCCCCCATATGAAAGTATTCAGAAATGCACAAAGTTTGACCCTCATACAAAATTTCCTTTTGAAAAGTCAGTCTAGAATAAGCAAAAAATGACCCATAATAAATAGCTATTTTAATACAAGAAATATACAAGACACAAATTCAGAAGAAAAAGTAACTCCAAATCATCTACAAATAAATCACCCTCCCCATCCTAAACACAAAATAAACAAACTGAAAAACAAAACAAGACACACACAAACAATATGGCCACTAGGTCAACTAGAATTCCTATATGAAATGAAACGTAATTTTTCTTTTAGAAAAGAGTGAAAATGATATTATAATCAAAATAAGAGTACTGGGAAAAACTTAGAAATGAAATGAAAGTTTAAGAGAAAAGACTTGAAAGGAGAATTATTAGTTTAGTTCAAAAGGTATAAATAACAGTCTTTGAAAATCAGATTGTACCAAATAGAAATCAATGACCTGAAGTGATATTCAAGCCAAGACTATGATTGACTTAGAGAAGGCTAAAACATTAACTCAAATCAATTGAAACATTTAAGAATAAAGTAGTTGGACAGGAAATAAGTCATCAATATTTCTATATATTTCCAAAAAATCCAACAGGAAGAGATGAAAAGTCATTAAAAAATAACAGAATGTGAGACAACAGTTAAGATCCACCACATGATGGGGCTGGAAGGTGGGGGTAATCCTTCTAATACACCAAGCTACAAAATAAGCTTTATGGAAATATAGACCTAAATAACAGAACTGTTGAGTAGAAGAAGGTATCAGTGAACTAAAAATGTGTTTCTTTACTGACTTAGAAAAATAATAAAATTCATTCAGAGGGAAAAAAAGTTCAAGATTCTCAGGGGAAATAATAAGAAAAATCAGGAAGTAGACCTAGCATTATCAGATTTCAAACCATGCTCTAAAGCAGTAATCATGAAAACAATTTGATACTGGTTAAAAAGTAGAGAAGTTGATCAGTGTAATAGATTACATAACATACAAGATAGCTAGTGTTTTATAGAATTAAGGCCTCCTCTTTTGATACAGACTCAAAATAAAAAACTTCTTGAATAACTAGAAAGTAAATTAGCAGAAATTTAGTCTAAACCAACATCTTATGTTATATTCCAAGATAAGTTTCAAGTGGATGCATGATTGGATGTAAAAAGGCCATCTAACAAACAAATTAAAGGAGCATGAAAGAAATTACTTTTCAGTTATATGGATAGGGAAGAATGCTTCCTCCTCCTCCTCATTATCATCATCATAATCATCATCATCATCATCATGGCAGTATCTATAAAGTTTACAAAATGTTCTACAAATATTATTTTATTCTCATGACATCCCTGGAGATAGGCACTAATATAATCATCTTACAGAAGAGGAAGCTGAGACAGGAAAAGTTTAAGTATTTGCCTATACAGCTATTAAATTTTGAGGAGGGGTTTGAGGATTTTGAGGAGGTCTTCCTGTGTGTTCATGACAAGGGATAGAGAAAATCACAGATGGTTAAATAAAAAATTGTGATCCCATAAACTAAAAATTTCGCATGAACAAAATCAATACAGTTATAATAGAAAGGAAGAAGGCAACTGAGAATTTTTTTCAGTAAGTTTTTTCAATAAAGGTCTCATATCTAAAATATATTAGAAACTGGTTCAAATTTATAAGAACAAGAACTATTGTTTAATTCATAGATGGTCAAAGGATTTGAATGAACAATTTTAAAGGAAGAAATCTAAACTGTCACCAGCCAATTTTTTAAAAAAAGTTCCAAATCCTTAACAATCAAAGAAAAACTCAAATTATAACAAAGTTGATAAATAAGGAAAATGATGAATTGGTCCAACCATTCTGCAAAACAATTTGAAACAATGACATAAAAGTTACTAAAATTTTGCATGCCATTTGACTCAGTGATACCTCAACTAGACCAGTCCACCAAAGAGATCAAAGAAATTATAAATATTTGTAGCAACTCTTTTCTGTAGTCTGGAAACTAAAAGCCTACCCATCCATTGGGTATGTGAATTATGGTATGTGAATATAATGGAATATTATTTTTATGAAATCAGATGATAGTACTTATATGAATTCCAAACTGGTTAAGTAGCTAATTTGGAATGAGATGTCCAATGGAGTACCTCAGTGATCTTTGGCTTTGTGCAGTTTGACATTTTTATCACCATTTTAGATAAAGGCATTGGTGGCATGTTTATATAATTGTTATGAATACAAATATGGAATGAATAGCTGGATGGATCCAGGATGGATCACCAGCAACAGAATCTTGAAAGACTAGCATACTGTAGATAAGTGTAGCCCACTTGGGTTAAATCAATTTCAAAAGTAAAAGACTGGGGAGGTGGAAATGAGTAGCCATTTGAAAATATATAGTTTTAGTGATTTTCAAGATTGATAAGGGTCTGCTATGTGAAGTGACAGGCAAGAAGGTTAATGCAACCTTAGGCAAAATTAATGACATTCACTGCTACTGCCTATCACTTGTGATATTGGGTAGTGCTAGTTTAGGGAAGCTTGAAGGGTTACTACAATCCCTTCAGCACTGTTTTAAAATTCATTATCAACCTATGTCATAAGTTGAAAATATCCTTATAGGGGTTATAGGGTCCTGTTTAGACACTCTTACTGATATAGAGGCAGCACAGCATTCTGAATTCTTGTCCTATAGCATATGCCATAACTAATTTCCCACTTCTGATCAACATTCTTCTCCATCATGATTATTTTTTTTTTCTAGGCAATGGGGTTAAGTGGCTTGCCCAAGGCCACACAGCTGCGTAATTATTAAGTGTCTGAGGCCAGATTTGAACTCGGGTACTCCTGACTCCAGGGCCGGTGCTCTATCCACTGTGCCACCTAGCCACCCCTCCACCATGATTATTAAGGTTCATCTTTCTACTATACTAATACTCCTTTCCAGATTTAGAGTACAACCTCAAACCCCACCCCCAACCCAACACATTATATCCTTAAACAGAAACTCCATTAACTTCATTCATTACTATCAGGGTGATTCGTATTTCTAACAACTGTTAAAACCTATTTCAATAGTATCATCCATTCATTTGCTCAAATACAGTTTTTAAAAAATCATTTTTTTACCTTTGCTTCTTTTTTTTCAACTACTCCCTGAAACAGACGAAAACTGTCTAAGCAGACTTTCAAACCACCCTGGGGAAGTGGGATGGGGGGGGGCACAAAATCAATGCTGCTGACCTTAAGAGTTTAAAAACCCAGTCTACCCGTTCCTTACCTGGGACTGCAAACTAGCTTCTACATAGTAAAGCAAACAATCTTCCATCTTCTTCCACTAATCCCTTCAAATATATGTATATCTCACTTAAATAGATAAAAGTATATCTTGGCAACATAACACCTCAATGATTAGTAATTTGCTCCCATCTTTTGGCCCTAAACTTTTACTGTTTGTTGTATGGTGTCATATGTTTCTATGTGCTTCTCTGTCTATCACCTAGCCCCAAAAGAGGAGGAGGATGGCAACATTGCCACAGAATATCTGGCAGAATTTGTTCTTTTTTTGGTTCATTTTATTGTGAGAAACAAAAATAAGGTAAATCTTATGCAAACAAATAACCTTTGTGGAAATTAAACTTTGTTTAACATGTTTAATTTGCCAGAATTATTAAATGTTAAAAGTTGAATTTGTAGCATTTTATCTTGTTATTTATTAAATTCATGGAAGTAAAACAATGGTATACATATCTCCCTTTAGCATAATGAAAATTTCCAAATTTGTGATACATCAAGCTTAATATTATAAACTAATAAAGTTTTAAAAATCAAATAGCATACAAGGAGCCACATGGTCCAAAAAACCCAGAATAACCCCAGAATGTATTAGTCTATTTGTAAAGAATATTTCCTTTTAATATAAAGTTTTTTTTGATATTCAATATGTTAGGTATGTGAACTTTTAACTTGTCAAACTATTGTAACATATTTGAAAATTATAGTAATTTGATTAAAATGTTGCCTATGAGGCAAAAGGTTCAGTTAATAGAATCCATATGTAATTAAAATGCAGAACTAAATGTAATCAGACCCCAGTGACTGGTGCCTTCATATTGATAGTTTTACAATGGCCTCTGGGGTTGAAAGTTTATTTTAATGTTACTGAATATAAGGGCACAAAGAAGCAGGAAAACAGCAAGAGTACAATGTCACTTTTCTATGGGTCAACATAGTTAATAGATAAATGCAAATAGCTCCCCTCAATTCTCCCCATTTTAGAACTGGTCTTTTGGCAGGTGGTAAAAGCACACAACTTGTGGGCTGGTGGAAGAACTTCCCTCAGCAGCGCTGTTACTGAAACAGCCTGGGATGAAGGGTCCTGCTGGGAACAGGGACTTTTTTTTTAATAACATAGTTACTTAATTTGGATGAATTCAATTGAATCATCTGAAAGTTATAGACAAAACACTATGTACCAAGCCACAAAAAAAGTTTAAAAAAATTTCCTGAACTGAAAAAAAAAATTATTTTCTCTGGACAGTTTTAAGAGTCGACATCCTGTGTTAGAGTTCTCTAATCATCACCAGCACAATTTACAATCAGAACACACAGAGAGCCAGTTCAGACCAGCTCATCTGTTGATTTTGGCAGAAGCCCTTAATCTCACTGTGTGCAGCTGCCACTTGAGAGATGGGGACTCGGCAGAGAGCCCGAAGAGGGTGGGATACAAGGTTGGTCAAGGCAGGAACACATAGGCCTGCTTCATTTCAACAGTTGCACACTGCTTTTTTTTTAATAGTCTTTTCATTTTACTACTTAAAAAAAACCCCAAAAACTCCCGAAATTAAATGAGGACCTCTCATGAGCCACTGCGCTCCAGGCATAAGAAATTGTAATGTCTGGCTTCCAGAAACTGTCCCGTCAAAATGTGCTTCTGATTAGGTGGCTTAATTACAGCTGTGAAAACAATGTTGATTTAGGCCTCAAGATTCCAGGGCATGTCAGCCGTTATTAGCTAACCTTGGACTGAAGCCACCATTTTAAAACTCTGTACCACTAAAGTCACACTGCTTGACAACTTTTTATTTAGGCAGAGAAGTTGCCAGAAGCAACACATCTTATGCAAAATATTTTTCAATGTACAAATTTCAAATGTGACACCATTAAGAAGACTGATAAATCTGCACTTAACCCAAAACAAGGAATTTCTGTTTGCAAAGAAACTAAGCTTTGTAATAGTATTTCTTAAATTTTGACTGACATAAGAATTAATTTTAATTCCTTTAATTCAGTTTTATTCCAAATCCAGTATGTTGGTTTAACCACCCAATTTTATTGCACCTAAATTTTCCTGACAGTTTCATTTGCTGTTGAGAAATAAAATTGCCATTTTTTTTCAACATGGGAAATAATGGCTAGTTTAAAAAACGATATGTTTGAAACTTCCTTTGCCTCCAGCAGGTTCAGGCACACACTCAATTTACTTTTGGAGGGAAAAAGCTCATTAAATAGTTTTTAATATTTTAATATAATTTAAGTATGCTCTGTCACAGTAGGAAAGCTTATTAGGCTCATGTATTTACACCTGCAGGGAAGTAAAAGTTTGAATAATTAGATGGTTCCAATACTTGACTTTTCAATACAATTGCACTTACTATTATAAACATTGTTGGTACATTTACAAAGCATTCCTGTTCCATTTCATTTTTAGGCCATTTTAATCTCCTACTTATACTGTAAGTGGTTTTTCACTTGTCGATACTTGAGAAAGCAGACATTAAATATGAAGCAATTCTTTAAGGTGGGTGGCAGAACAACAAGCATTGTAGGTCTTGATTCTCATAATAATCTTTGGAAAAGGCATTTGCTTAAAAGTGCTTCACTGGTGCCAAAATGGAATACCCCAGAGTGGACTAAATGATTTCTTTAAAATGAAATCTCCCACACCCAAGACATGAAGTCCAGCACTGTGGGTGGCCAAGGCACATCTCTCCTTACTGGTCAGACAAAGAGAACAGTACAGCAGTTAGTTACTCATGTGCTAGAATATTTTTGTCCACAATGCATCAAAAATCAATAGGCATACAATTAATGTGTTGGATGGATGGATAGATAGATGGATGGGTGATGGAAGGGTGAATGAGTGATTGTATGGAGAGAGGGCTCAATTCATTAAGAATAAAATGTGGGTAGAAGCATCTAACTGAAGAAAAGAAATTGAATAGAAATTAATTTGAAATGATATAAAAGAAATAAGCAATATTGTATCTGTTGAACTTCTAGAAATGACCCAGTTTATATTGAAAGTGTATTCTAGTTATTGAGAGGTAGGAATAAAAGTAAAATGCTGAGTGATGTTACATTTAAAATTATGAATTTTAGAGACAATGACATTTAACCTGTACAAAAGGTTTACAGAGACAAAAATAATACAAGAAAAAATAATTTTTCCATCTTTTAGCTAAAAAATTATATGGGAAGTCTGACTTTCATTGTTTCCATGATTATGTCTTTTTTACTTGGGTCAAAGGGAGCTTCTCATGCCTTTTGAAGAACATATTTCATGCTAGAGAGGATTGAAATTCTATATCATTCATTCCATGTTTCGTTGTGGTTTGAAAGTTGGAGGAGAAATGTATTTGTTCTTGACTAGATATTACTTTAAAAAACCTTGATGAAGAAAGTATTGAGTAGAAATCTTAGTTACCTTCAGAATGCGTTTAGTTTGGAGTCACATCTTGATAGAAGCTGAATTCAACCTAAATTTTTTTCCCCTTTTCAATGTTTTCTGGACACCAAAAGGAAAGATGACCTTCTAGAGCGTAAGTGGCAAATTTAGGTTAAAAGACATTATTTTTCTTGCATTTATTCTGTTGCTTATTTCTGATGAATTCTAGCAGAAAATGTCAACTTATAAAAAAAGTAATTTTTATTTCTTTTTCTACCTACATGCAAAAATAGCTTTCAACAATCATTTTTTGTAAGATTTTGATTTTAACCTTTTTCTCTCTCCTTCACTTTTCTCCCCTGCCCCTGACAGAAAGCTAATATAGGTTATACATGCATAACTATATTAAACATATTTCTATTTTAATGATAGTGTGAAAGAAGAATCAGAACAGAAAAGGAAAAAATCGTGAGGAAAAAAACCATAAAACATAAAACAATTATTACAAATTGAAAATAGTAAGCTTTGGTCTGCATTCAGACTCCATAGTTCCTTTTAGCTGTAAATGGTAGAAAATGTAAATATTTTTGATAAAAGAGACTGCTTTTTCTATAGCTTATATTTAATGATTTCTGAATGATAAAATGGTATTTTTGACATATTGTTTCATTATTCACTTCTGAATGTTTATGGACTTTATTTAATATTCAAATAGTTAAGTGATCATCTTTTGACTAAATTTATACATAGAAAATTAAGATGACATTGTGCAGCTGCTGAAATCTTTTTATGATGAAATTTCTTTCATCTTTTTGGTATCATATACATTCATTCAGAATCATACATATATATTCATATATTTATATATAGATATATATCCACAGCACATTGATGAGTATATAATATTGATGTATATAGATAAGTTGAATTTTCCCATGTATTATGATGGCATATGGTATAATATTATATAAGACTATTTTATCATGTTCTATTTTAGTATTTTTATTTTTGTATTTAAAATGTAAAATTTTTTTTCTGAAAAAGAAATTCTGGAATATGCTTTATATATGTCAAAACTTCAGTCGATCTGAATTTCATTTATGTCAATATTTCCCCTATCAGCTGACAATCCATTCATACCTTTTCATCTTCTGGAATTCTTATTCATGTTCTTCCATAGATAAATAGATAAAATTATTTATCAGTCGCTTATGATGTGCTCTACAAGGTATTAAGCATGAAGGATACAATTACAAGGAAGCAAAATCATATCTTTTCTCTCAAGGACCTTAAATTCTAATGTAAGAAGTAATGCATTAAAGGAGCCTAAAAATGAGGAAGGGAGGAGATAGGGACGTGTTTGGGGGATGCTGGGGAGAGTGACAGGAGGTGGCATAGAAATCTGGTCAGTGACAAGAGAAGGTGAACCTCCTGGAGGACCCTGAGGAAGAATCTACACTTTCATTGTTTTTGTGAGGTCGACCTATGTATTCAGCCTTCTTGGTGCTGTACCTTTGTAGATACCATTGCAACCTCAGCCTGCTTATATATTGCTTTTGCCTTCATTATATGACTGGCTCACATTTCCTGAAGCATTTTACTTATGCAATTTTCTAAACCTAGGATATTGTTGAAAGTTATATAGGATACTTGTCCCTACCATATGATCCTCAACTGACCTTTGTGTCATTTGCAAATCTAAACCTTTGGAGATTGTGAAGCTTAAACATTCACAGCTATAAAATATCACTGGGAGAACATTTGTACTTTTTAAATGGGCCTATATACCTGAGATCAGGATGGTGTTATTAAAAGCATTGCATAATTTCTCAAATGCAAGTCAACAGCCAACACACTCTCCAAAATTCTGGTTCTAACTGATTATATAAATGCACTTCCTTTCAGAGAAAAAGAGAGAGAGAGAGAGAGAGAGAGAGAGAGAGAGAGAGAGAGAGAGAGAGAGAGAGAGAGAGAGATACAGAGATACAGAGATGGATACATAGAATAAATATATACACACACATAATGTCCCACAAATGTACCAATGCAATGCAAACTGCATGTCATAGACCGAACAATAGAATATATATTTTTTATTCATTTAGTTTTCTGGTGTGTATCATTAAGCCAATATCATTTAGTAGAGATTCATCAAAAGAGGCCCTGTGATAGTTTGGTAAGACTGTTGCAGTGAGCAAGATATCATCTGCCAACAAGAACATATGGAGGACTTCATCATCTATAGGAAATTCCTTTTCTATTTTGATATATTGGTGAGCACCAGGTCATTGAACAGAGTTAGCCCTGTGGTTAAAACTATCAAGAAATCTTGTATGATCCTAACATATTCAAGAGAGGCTCTGTCAGATGAGGAACCTCCCAGCTTGGTGCCTTGACCTGGTTGTCCCCCTGGCTTGGAGTCCTCTTCTCCAAACCTTAGCTTCTTTCCCTTTCTTCAAATTTCTCCCATATCTCCCTTTTTTTTGGCAGGAGGCTTTTCTTGGCTCCCCCTGCTGTTGGTGACTTCCTTCTGAGATTACCTTCCATGTCTCTGTATATAACTTGCGTGTGCAGAGGTATTTTTGCATAGTCTTTCCTTATTAGAATGGGAATTTCTTGAGGGTTGGAATAGTGCTTTTGCCTTTCTCCATATCCCCAGGGAAATAAAGCACAGTGTCTGCCAAACAGTAAGTGCTTAATATTTCTAGGTTGACTCCCTGACTGACTGGTGTCTAGCTAGTCAAGGCTAATTTGGAATCAACAAGCAATAAACACTCTCCAATCCTGATGTTTCTATATCTTTTGCTCTTGATAACTGCTTGATAAATCCAGTTTGAACCCATCTCATATTTTCATAAAGAATATTTTGATACATTTTATGTAGTTCTTATAATAATTTTATATGGATAAGAATGAAGGTAGAGACAATGTAGTATGGACAACAGTATTAAGCTTAGAATCAGAGACCTGAATTCAAATTCCAGTTCTGTGACCCCGGGCAAATCATTTAAATGCTGTGTTTCTCACAAATCTCTAGAACTATTCAATAGAGTTATATAATCAACTGCAATCTATATTACTAAAGAAAGTTCTCATAGCAGAAATGTGCTCTGTGAAAATTTTTAAATTATTCAGTTTTTTAGAAGAATGAGTAAGTAATTAGTATTGTCATCCTAGTTGTCTTTTAGAGGCAACTAAATGGTACAGATTAGAGAGCCCAGTAGATTGAGTGCTGCACCTGGAGTCAGGAAAACTTGAGTGCAAATCTTAGTCTGATGACTGGAATCCAGTTTGAACCCATCTTATATATTCATAAAGAATATTTTTGATCTATTTTATATAGTTCTTATAATAATTTTAATTTGATTTGCCTCAGTTTCCTCATATGAAGAAACAATAAACCACTCTAGTATCTTTGTCAAGAAAACCCTCAAAAAGGGTCACAAAGAGTCAGATATAACTGAGAAATGACCAAACAAAAGTGGCATAGTGATCAAAACATTAAACTGGAAGTCAAGGCTCCCTGAATTTAAATCCCACTCCAGATATTTTCTAACTCAATGTTTTGAGGAAGGTCATTTAAACTCCAGTAGCCTCAGTTTTCTCATCTATAAAATTGGGGAAATAAAATCATCTATCTCACATAATTGTTATGATAATAATAATTAATAACAATAATGATGGTGATGATGATGATGATGATGATGTTTGTCCTTCATTCTTGAAGGTGATCACAACATCAGGGAAGTGATACCATGACAAGTACATGAATTGAATTTGAGTAAGGGGGAGTTACACTAAGTTACCAGCCTCACTTTCTCCTCCAGAGTCAATTGGATCCATTGTCCAGATATGTATGAATCAAGACTGGAGGCATTCAGGGTTGAATGACTTGCCCAAAGTCGCACAACTAGTCTCTGAGGCCAAATTCGAACTCCCATCCTCCCCACTCCAAGGCCAGTGCTCTATCCACTTTGCCATCTAGCTACTTGATTGTTATGAAGATCTAATGAGACAGCATGTCTAGTATTTTGTAAACCTCAAAGTAATATATTGGTGTTAGCCCTTAAGATTACTACTACTACTACTACTACTACTACTACTACTACTACTACTACTACTACTACTACTGCTAAAACCATATTGTTATTTCTTATTTTTCTCATTATGGAGATATCTTGTGAAAAATAGCATCTCTATATTTTCAGAGTTTTGTCAACTCCAGCACAGATTTCCTTGGGGTGTACTTTTACCACTTTCTCCTATTGATTTAATTTTCTTAAGTCTTAGTTCAACTTTCTTGTAAGGGTTTTAAGCAGAGATCTTAAGAGTCCACTGTCATCAGTTTCAATTTACTGTCCAACTTTTAGACTTATCTTTAAATACTTAATTGGATCTCACACCAAACTTTATTTAAATCTTACATTAAATTTTCTGTTAACTAGTTATTTCTTTTGTTACATTTTAGTATTTTATGAAAGTAAACTGCTGATTATATTCTAACATCCTCTATTGACCTTTACAAGTAATTTTTTCCCTAAACCAGTTGTTGTTCATATCAATTATCCTTCTCCATTTGACAAGTTTGCTACTAAAATGGTGAGGGTTTTTTTTAATCATAATGAATGCATCTGTTAGGTACTAAAATGTATTTTTTTCATAGGAATGAAATAGGAAATTCAAATTTAATCCTCTAATTCAATATTTTGATGAACCTTGTTCTCACTGATGTGAGTACTGCACTTCTTTTTTTTCCAGTACAGATCCCATTCAGATCTTCTCATGACATTCTTGTCCATATCTTTCTGTAAATCTTATAGATCTATTTAACTTGTTTTGTGTATTCCTCTGGTTTTTCTAATCTTTTATGAATATCATTGTGATGGATCATCTGATAGTCCTCAAATTATCTAACTACAAGTCTTCAATATTAGTGGACTTTTATTTCATAGATGTGGTTATTGCCTCTAACAGCATAGATTATAATCCATCCATGTCCTCTATAAATTCTTCATAATATATTCATCAATATACAGTGACCTCTCCTAAAGTTCTTTTGACTTGTAGGATATCAACTGAAGGATAACTGGGAATAAATTCCTATCTCACATAATTGTTATAATAATAATAATAAAATTAATAAAAATTATGTTTTCCTTCTTTCTCAAAGAAGACCACAACATTAGGGAAGTGAGGCTATGACAAGCACACAAATTAGATTTTAATGTTCTTCAATTATCCTTCAGTTTTTCTATATGATGACCTCAACCTTTGCTGTGGATCTTTATAGCTCTGACAATATTTTTATATTATCTGGCTTACCCAATTCTTGATTGGTAATGAGTCTCAGCCTACATATATATATATATATATATATATATATATATATATATATATATATATATATATATATATATACCTGCCCATTTGTTCTTTTTGTAACTTACAATTTTAATTATTAAAAGACTATGGGGGTAGCTAGGTGGCATAGTGGATAAAGCACCGGCCTTGGAGTCAGGAGTACCTGGGTTCAAATCCGGTCTCAGACACTTAATAATTACCTAGCTGTGTGGCCTTGGGCAAGCCACTTAACCCCATTTGCCTTGCAAAAACCTAAAAACAAAAAAGACTATGGCCATATTCCATCATTGGAAGAGTTTAGTTAAAAGATCATTGCTTATTTCAGGGTGAACATTATCACTTTTAAAAAGAACTCTTCAGTTTCCCACTTGAGCTATTTCATTTTCTTCTGTCCAATTCTGGACCATATTATCCATGCACAGCCTGTATAAAAATATATACAAAGATATGTACTAAAATCCCCTCGTGTTTTTCAGACAAATTGCTATCTAATCAAACTTCTCCAATCTAGTATTTGGGCTGAAGATATTTTTTAAACCAAGTATAAAACTTTACATTCATACTTACTGAATTTCATCTTATGTATTCAGTCCAAATGATGTAGACCAGGGCTGTCTAAAATGCAACCCCACAGGTTGCATGTGGTCGCCTGTGGGTTTACTAAATACTTTAGGAAATGAAGTCGAGTTACCATAGAACTCTCACTAAAATTGCAAATCAAATTATATTGTCTGTTGTTTCAATAAAAACTTTTAAAAGTAAGGTTGCTCAGCCCTGTTGTAGACTATCAAAATCTTTTGGGGTTTTTCTGTTATCTTTATTTGTCCCAGCTTTTATTTTATAAGATGTGACCTGTTGTGCAATTTTTTTTTACAAAAACCTATTTCTTTTTTATAACTTCATCAAGAATGCTATTACTTGTGTATAGAATATATTCACAAACAATTCACAGAGATGGCACACATTTGGGTGGGTAAGTAATTATTAATATTTTCTCAGTCAGCTTTTTTTTAGTCATGAACTCTGTGGGATATCTACAAACCCTTGGTATTTTTCCTTCCTTCAGATACCTTGAGTGCCCTCAAAACCAAGTCTTCTCCAGACTGAACTTCCTTTTCATATCCTTGATCATTCCATTTCTTGACTTTATTAATACCATTTCTATTTCTTCATGCAGCCTATTGTTCTGGCTCCATCAATAATGGAAAAAAAATAGTTGTTATAAAAATCTCTACAAAGTTTTCCATCTGTTATCTTTCCAATTTCTTTCTTAATTACCCTCAAGTGCAAGTCAATGTTGGTAAAATGTTGCAGCCTACTTACTCCTGCCACGTATCCTTATGTTGCCCTTTGGGTGACCTGTTGATCATTAAAATAAAATTCTGCTTTTCTGCCTTACATTCTTACTCTTTTTAACAGTGCTATTAATAAAGGTATAGAGTCTACAGTAACATCTTAGTAGTAATTTAGTGTTTTTATGTTTGTCACAGTTTAATATTAAGAAAGCATAATTTTGCATGTTTAAGTCTGCCATTTTATTAAATATAAAAATTTAATGAAAAACCATAAAGCACCTATTATTTAACAGAAAGACATCTGTTGTAGTCAGTTTGGTAAAACATTATTTACCCCATGAATTTACCCCATAGATCATAAAGGCTCTCAAAAGCAATTGTATCTATTAAACAAGCAGGTATTTAAATCAGTCTAAAAAATATGGGTTATGTATCCAATAGACCATACAGTTTTAGAATGAGAGGCAAAAATGTTGTCAGAATAATTCATCTAATTTGCAAAATAACTTCTTTGTACAATCTTCATGACTCCTTATAAACTTAAAAGTGAAATCTTTCTTCAATCACTATTTCCTTCTTCTTTATGCACATATGTTTTCACTACTATTAGACTGTTCACAAAAGTTTGACTGTTTTCATTGATTTTTGACATTGAATAAATTACTTGAAAACATTTGGAAAAATAGTATGTGTATATTTTTGGTAAATGCTTATAAGTAATTTTTTAAAAATTTAATCATTCTCTCACTGTCTTTGTTTCTTTCTTCTCTCTCTCTCTCTCTCTCTCTCTCTCTCTCTCTCTCTCTCTCACACACACACACACACACACATACACACACACATGCACACACAAACATACTCTCTATATATGAGAACTTCAGTACATTGTATTATATATGCAAAATATGATAAAGTTCATAGTTTGTTTTGTTTTTTACTTTATCCATTAAGGAGTTTCAAGAAATTAAATTCTATGCCTTACTGAATGGACTGAAGCAGGATTCCCCAAATAGTAAATATTGCAATTTTACCTGATTGATCTTCAGACACTTGATGTTGTGCTTCTTATTCTTTTCCAAATTGGTTGATCCTGGTTAGTAGGAGAAATGTTCCATTTTCATGTTTATGAACTCTAAAATTCAGTTTGTTGTTATTCTACCTTTCTCTTGAAACTTCAAACCTTGTTCTTCGCTTTCACCATGACCTCCAATTCCTCATCCCCTTAGTCCTTTCTTTCCCAAGCTTTCACTCTGTACTCTCTATTCCCTTCCACTTCTAGTTTATCTATACACTTATCTCTCTTGAATCTCATGTCCTCTTATCCTCTTGCTAGCTTCCTAGACAGGCTTCATCTCTGAGTTACTTCCATCATCTGCTACCTTCTCTTCTACTCACATGCCCCCAAAATGATGTTGAAGAAGATCAAGAAACCATGCTAACATTCTACGAATATGTTATGTAAACAAAACTGGGCAAACATACTACAAGAAAGCAATCCTTTTACAACTCTCTAATTAACTCACTATCCCACTCACCACAGGAGCTTTTTCAAACTTTTATGCTTTTTTGAACCTCCCACAGCTCACCTACCCCCTGACTTGGCTAAGACTCTTGCCTCTTATCTCATTTAAATAAAAGTTGAGGCCATTTACGAAGAGATTTCTCTTTTACCCCTCTCCTCTACTTACATCTCTCAGATGCCCCCTGTCACTGTCTCTTATAATGAGGTGGCCTGACCCCTTTCCAAGGCTAACTCCTCCTCATGTATAAATGATCTTATCCCTTCCCATCTTCTCCAGCAGATTGTCTTCTTTATCATCTCCATTTTTTTCATTTATGAATTAGTCAGTAAACTCTTAAGTGCTTATGATGTACCAGATACTATGCTTAGCACTAGGGATACAAAAAGAGGGAAAAAACAGTCCTGTCCAGTTCCTAGTCTACTCGGGGAGATAACAAGCAAACAAATATGGACAAATAACTATATATAGAATGAGTGGGAAATAATTAAAACAGGGAAGACACTAGAATTTAGAGGAATTTGGATTCTCTTCAACTTTTTTCCTGTCTACTGATTACTTTCTTAACACCTGCAAACTTGCCCATGTTTCCCTCATCCTTAAGAAACTGACTTGATTCATCCATCCTTGTTAACTACTACCCAGTATCTCTTCTTTTTGTGCTAAACTCCTTGAGAAGGTTTTGTATTCTACATATCTCCATTTCCTTTCCTCTCATTCTCTTCTTAACTACAGGCTAGCTCCTGATTTCATTATTCAGTTGGAAACTCTCCAAAGTTATAAATGATCTCTCAATTCCATCTCTAATGGCCTTTCCCCAATCCTCCTCTGGTCAGTCTATACTTTTTGACAATGTTGATCACCTGTTTTTCCTTGATGTTTTCTTCTCTCTAGGTTTCAAAACACTTCTCTCTCTCTTCTTACTTATCTGACTACTTCTCCTATTCCTTTGCTGGATTCCCCTCCTGGTCACTTTAATCAATCCTCAAATAGGTTATTTCTTCCCCAGTTCTCACCCTAATGTTGAGGAGATTCTCTCCCAACTTGGCCAGGGTTGGGGAGGTACGGTTTGGGAACAGAAGCACAATCCACCTTTAGAGGATAGGAAGGAGAGTTTGACCTATGATTTCATTGCTGTCACGAAATCCCAGATCAGGAAATCCCTTCCACCAATATAAATTGGCACCTTCTCCATAACCTATAGTCTTAAAGAGTTGTCTTGGTGAAAAGAAATGTTAAATGATTTAACCAGTGTTGTGCATCTTACATGTTTTGGTAGTGGGATTTGAACAGTACAGATTGTCAATGCTTCTTCCCTCATCAAATTATGACAAAATAATTTACTTGTGTATTTCATATCCCTCCTTGAAGAATTCTTTAGCAAATGCTCTCTTGATTTTTGGCTTGTATTCTTCGTTGTCTATCACAGTGTCTTGAAAATTTTATAAATGTTTGATTTGAATTAAAACTGAAGGTCTTGTTGCGTAACAGGTTACTTTAAAAGCATCATTATTGGATAGTTACAACAGGATAATAATGCCATAAATTCAAATGGTAATAAGTTCAAATGGTAAATACATAATATTTGTTTCAAAATAAATGTTAAAGTTCTGACTTATACCACTTATTTCAATCTTCTTGTTAGGTGTTTTATTCAGTAGGAATTATGAATGCCTTATGAGGTAAGATAGATTTCAAATTAATGGGGTCTAAATTAATTAATGTATATAATTTCTTTCACAACACAATGCAGCTAAAATTTTGTTTCTTTTTTCCCATACTGATTTCAGTATGGCAGTATAGGACTAGAAAGTTTGAAATAGGAATTAGGCTTTTTTTTTCTTTCTCTCATGTATTTGTGAATTTTTTTCTATTTTTAGGGTCATCTATTTCAAACTGTGATAGATCATTCATTGCCTCCAAAATCTTTTTTATTAAAAAAAATGAGACAAAAAAGGAAAAGCAGAAATGAATGACTGGTAAAACTAATCAGCCTGTGTGTTTATGTCTGATTCATATATCTTCAATTGTCCAAGGCACAGGAACTGACTGTATCTCACCCACTTCCAAGTACACTTTTAGTATGCATTAAATAAATAATAATAGTGATGGTTGACCAAGTAATAGTAGACCATCTGAATATTTTAAAAGGTAATACAAAGCTAAGAGGAAATACTTTTATATTCTTTGTTCATCTGTCGAAAGACTATTGGGATACTTCTTCAGGGTAAAAGAAGTTTCTTCATTGAATTGTCACATTTTCATTCCCTAATTAAAACAAAATAATTATTTTATTTTTCCTTAATTTATCTTCCTCTCCCTTTGATAGGTTCTGGGATAAACATTTCAATCTGGAGATACTATTTCCATTCTTTTCCTTAACTTTTGTTAAGATGTGATCCTCCTAATTATCAGAAATCACATTAACCTATTGCAATTATTGCTGTCTGTATGTTGCATCCCTGGAAGAGTATGTAAGCCCTTTGAGAGCAAAGAGTTTTCCTTTTCTCTCTGTCTCCTTGTCTCCCAACACAATGTCTTATTAACAGCAGGAACTTAATAAATGTTTGATTAAATTGAATAATAACAACAAAAAGTGAACCTGGAAATCAGAAGTTCATGCCATAGAGGTTGGGCTTTTTTGAGAGTAGGACTGAACCTCTTGAGGTTTAGCAGTTGAACTAGAATCAGACTGGGTGGGGAAATGAAATGCAAAACAAACTACTGGTTGCCATGCTAATTTCTCCTTGATATATTTTTCAGGGAAGATTTCCTGTTTCATATCAAAACATGGCAGAATAATAACTTTCTAGTGTTTTAGTGGGAGGGGGGTGTTCTGCATTGTAACACTTTTGTCACTGTTATTATTCACCCAACAACGGTTACCTAAAAGATGCCATATCCCTTGAACAAAAAGAGCAATTTTAACAGTGGAAAGACAACAGCTAGGTGGCACAATAGATAGATTGTTGGGCTTCCAGTCAGGAAGATCATCTAGCTGTGTCACATCTAGCAAGTCACTTAACCCTTTTTTTTCTCAGTTTCCTCATCTCTAAAATGAGGTGGAGAAGGAATGGCAAACAATTAAAGTATCTTTGTCAAGAAAATCCCAAAGGGGTCACAATCATACAACTGAAAATAACTGGGCAATTAAAAAAAAAGTATAAGGAGACAAATTCACATTTCTTCTGAAGCCACACTAATATATATTAATAATGTCAGAATAAGTAAACACTTTTCTATATCAAAACTTCTGTGATATATTTGGGGTTTGCCCTATTGAAGAAGATGCTAGAAAATGAATATTACTTTTAGTAATGAGATGCTAAGAACACATTAAGATAGAAAAGCTACTTAAAGCTAATTAAATCATTCCCCAAACAAAATTCCAAGAACTGAATTTAAATTCTTATGTGAAGTTACAAAAACTTATGTGTGTAAATTAAAATTTCAAAGAAATGTTTTAGACTCCTGGAATACAGTTTGTTCTAGGTTTGCTAGACCCTGTCTCTTTGCCCTCTTCCCAGTGGATTAGTTATTGGATACTCACTATATACTGGAGGTACCTCAGGAGGTGGTAGTGATAGTCCTGAAGTAGCTGGTAAACCAGATGTCTCAAGAAAGAATTTTAACAAACTCATTTTGAAACTGACATTTTTGATGAAAAATTATAGAATTTATAGTTGGAAGAGACTTGGTCTCTTTCATTTAATCCAATTCCCTCATTTTACAAGTGAAGAAATTGAAGCTCATAGAAAACTAAGTTATTTGCCCATACCGTACCAAAACTGACCATGTACAAGGGCATAAAAACCTTATATTCAAATGCAGAAAGGCAGAAATAATAAATATACATTTCTTAAATCATGATGCAATAAAAATTACATGTAATAAAGGGTCATGGAAAGAAAACAAGAAATAATTGGAAATTAAATAACTTTATCTTAAATAATGGGTGAACCAAACAGCAAATAATAGAAATAATCAATAATTATATCCAATAAAATGATAATAATGAGACATCATACCAAAATTTATGGGATGCAGCCAAGGCAGTTTTGAAAGGAAACTTTACATCTCTAAATGCCTATATGAATAAGATAGAGAAAAAGGAGATCAATGGAATGGATATACAACTAAAAAAGCTAGAAAAGGAACAAATTAAAGATCCCAATTAAATACCAAATTAGAAAATCTGAAAATCAAGAGAGAAATTAATAAAATTGAAAACAAGAAAACCATTTACCTCATAAATAAAACTAAGAGTTGGTTTTGTGAAAAAATCAATGAAATAGACAAATGTATGGTTAATCTGATTGAAAAAAAAGAAAAAAGGTAACCTAGTTACCAGTATCAAAAATGAAAAGGGTGAACTAACCACCAATGAGGACAAAATTAAAGAGATAACTTGGAATTACTTTGCCAAACAGTATGTCAATAAATTGGATAACTTGAGTGAAATGGATGAATATTTATAACAATACAAAATGCCCAGATTAACAGAAGAAGAAATAAATTACTTAAATAACCACATTAAAAAAAAAGAAATTGAAGAAACCATCAATAAACTTCCTAAGAAAAAAATCTCCAGATGGATTTACAAGTGAATTCTGCCAAACATTTAAGGAACAATTAATTCCTATTCTACATAAACTATTTTAAAAATAAGAGGAGTTCTGCCAAACTACATTTATGATACCAACATAGTAGCTAAACCAGAAAGAACCAGGAAGAACCAAAACAGGAAAAACCAGGAAGAACCAAAACAGACAAAGAAAATTATAGTCCAATTCCCTAATGAATATTGATGCAGCAATCTTTTTTTTTTTACTCTATTTATTTTTGAATTTTACAATTTTCCCCCCTAATCTTACTTCCCTCCCCTCACCTCCCACAGATGGTAGTAGTCCTTACATTGTTTCAATGCTATACAGTGATCTAAATTTAATGTGTTGAGAGAGAAATCATATTCTTAAGGAAAAAAATAAAATATAAGAGACAGCAAAATTACATGATACGATAATGATTTTTTTTTAAAAATTAAAGGCAATAGTTTCTGGTCTTTGTTCAAATTACACAATTCTTTCTCTGGATACAGATGATATTCTCCATTGTAGATCTGTCAAAATTGTCCCTGATTGTTGCACTTATGGAATGAGCAAGTCCATTAAGATTGTCAACTCCATGTTGCTATTATGGTACTCAATGTTCTTCTGGTTCTGCTCATCTCAACTCAGGCATCAATTCATGCAAATCCTTGCAGTGATGCAACAATCTTAAATAAAATTTTAACAATGAGACTACAGCAAGTTATTACTAGGATAATACACCATGATCAGGTGGGATTTATACCAGGTTAGGCAGGAATGGTTCACATGATTATCTGAAATAGATACTGAAAAAACTTTTGATAAAATACCAAATCCATTCCTTTTAAAAACACTAGAAAGTTTAGAAACAAATGGAGTTTTCCTTAAAATAATAAATAGTATCTATCTAAAACATCAACAAATGTTATATGTAATGGGAATAAACTTGGACTATTTCCAATAAAATCAGGGGTGAATCAAGGAAGCAATAAGAGAAGAAAAAGAAATTGAAGGAATTAGAATTGGCAGCGAGGAAGCAAAACTTTTACTCTTCGCAGATGATATGATGGTATAGCTAGAGAACTGATAAAATCATCTAAAAAACTCCATGAAACAATGAACAAATTCAGCAAAGTAGCAAGATATAAAATAAACCCACATAAATCATTGACATTTTTATATATGAACAACAAAGCCAAAGAGCAAGACATGGAGAAATTCCATTTAAATAACTATAGACAACATTTAATACTCGGGTATATACCTCCCAAGCCAAACCCAGAAACTGTAAACAAAATTATAAAGCTCTCTCCTCAGTCAGATAAAGTCATATCTAAATAATTGGAAAAAATGTCAAATGCTCATGGTTAGGTCAAGCTGATATTAAAAAAAGTGACAGTTTTACCCAAATTAAATTACTTATTCAGTGCCATGCCAATCAGACTACCAAATCACTACTTTACTGAGCTAGGAAAAAATAGTAACAAAATTCATCTCAAGCAACATAGGGGCAAGAGTAGCAAGGAAACTGATGAAAAAAAATGTAAAGGAAGATGGCATAGCTCTACCAGATCTAAAATTATACTATAAAGTGACAGTCATCAAAACTGCCTGGTACTGGTTAATAAATATAGGAATAGGGGCGGCTAGGTGGTGCAGTGGATAAAGCACTGGCCCTGGAGCCCTGGGTTCAAATCCGGTCTCAGACACTTATCTAGCTGTATGGCCTCGGGCAAGCCACTTAACCCTGTTTGCCTTGCAAAAAAAACCCCCTAAGAAATATAGGAGTGGATCAGTGGATTAGGATAGATTCAAAAGAAGTTAGAGTAAATGACTACAGCAATCTACTATTTGACAAACCCAAAGACATAAGCTACTGGGATAAGAACTTACTATTTGACAAAAATTGTTGGGAAAAACTGGATAATAGTATGGCAGAAATTAGGCGTAGCTCCATATCTCATACCCTATACCAAAACAAAGTCAAAATAGGTACAGGATTTAGACATAAAGAACAACACCATAGATAAATTAATAGACCAAGAAATACTCTATTAGATCAATGGAAAGGGGATAAATTTATGACTAAACAAGAATTAGAGCACATTTAAACTGCAAAATGAATGATTTTTGATTATTTAAATTTAAAAGGTTTTGCACTAATAAAATTAGTGCTGCCAAAATTAGAAGGAAAGCAGAAAAACTGGGAAACAATCTACACAACTCAGAGTTCTGAGAAAGGTCTCATTTCTAAAATATATAGAGAAGTGCATCAAATTTATAAGATCACAGGTCATACTCCTATTGATAAATGGTCAAAGGATATGAACAGTTTTAAAATGAAGAAATTAAAGTTATATATAAGCATATAAAAGGATGCTCCAAATCATTATTGATTAGAGAAATGCAAATTAAAACAAAAGTGAGGTATCACCTCACACCTACCAGATTGGCCAAGATGAGAAAAAGGGAAGATGATCAGTGTTGGAGAGGTTGTGGGAGGATTGGGATATTGATGCTGGTGGAGTTGTGAACAGATCCAACTTTTCTGGAGAGCAATATGGAACAATGCTCAAAGAGCAATAAATTATTTATACCTTTTGACCCAGCAATTCCAATTCTAGATCTTTATGCAGAAGAAATTATGAAAAAAGGGGAAAGTCGTATATGTTCTAAAATATTCATAGCAGCTCTTTTTGTAATGGCAAAGAAATGGAAATTCAGGGGATGTTCATCAACTGGGGAATGGCTAAACAAGTTATAGTACATGAATATTATGGAATACTATTGTTCTGTAAGAAACCATAAATGGTCAGACTAAAGAAGCATGGAAGGAATTACAGGATCTAATACTTAGTGAAGGGAGTAAAACCAAGAGAACAATGTACACACAACAACAATATCATTGTGAGATGAATAACATTGATGGAAGCAGTTTCTTTCAGCAGTGCAGAGAGCTAGGACAACTATATTAGATTGGCTATGGACCATGTTATCCCCATCCAGAGAAAGAAAAACAAAACACAACAACAAAAACCCCTTCAGAATCTGATGAACACTTTATAAAAATTATCTGTTATGCATCTCTTTCCCTTAATATCCTAATTCCTCATACTGAAAATAACACCTCTGTCAGCATGTTTATCAAAATATATATGTACAATGCTAACTTGACTGTTTGCCACAGAGGGGAGGGGGTAGGAAGGGGGGGGAAGGAAATTTTATAACTTAAAAATATGCACATGCATATGGATGAAAATAAATAATAAATGCATAAATAAAAACAAAAAAGTTATTTGCCTAAAATTGCATAGGTGACCAAGAATGGAACACTGTCTTCTGACTCTAAATCAATTCCTTCTAGAATGGTATCTTCTGAGAGTCTCTTTTATCAGCCCAGGCTAAATCTAAACCTTTAAGTTATCTTTAGAAATAGTTCATGCTCTGTTAATTTAGAGATCAGAAACCAAAGTATATCATGAAAGCATATCTCATGAACTAAAAGGGATGTCAAAGTCCATCTAGTTCATCTAATTTCATCATTTACAGAAGAGGAAGCTGTCTTTGGATTTACTGAGGTGTTATAATTTCTATAAAGTAGGGCCAAAACTCTGAGTGCTTTTCCCTCTTTATTTAAAGAAGATAGTTTCCCTTTTAAATTCAAAGGACAAAATAACTACATCTGATCATCTACCCAATACAGTTGACTTCAATATTTATGTAGTCTTTATATGCAATTAGCAAGGTAAATGGAGGCAGAGGATATAGTTCTTGACCAAGACTAAGGGTCTATGACCAAAGAATTCAATTCAGTTTAATTTGATGACCCTTTGTTAAGCACCTACCATTTGCCATACATTACTGGATGAGAAGGATACAAAGGAACTGATGATGTTTGTCATCAGGGGATTGATGCCATGCCATACATGTGAATCAGATGTGAGTAAGGACAGGTGCTGTGCTAAGTCTCCACTTTCTTTTCCAGAGCTTATCTGGGTTCAGTGGCCAGATATGGATCAGGGTTAAGTGATTTGCCCAAGGCCAAAAGATGAAAAATCCCAGGGACCCTCCTAGTTTCAGAGATTTTAGTGTAACGAAAGTGAAATAATGGATATATAATGAAGTGTGATAAGAGACATTAGGGGCAAAGAGATTTAGGCCAAATATTCTAGGAAAGCGTGAGTAGAAGAGATCACTTGCAGTCAGGGCAGGCTGAGGGGATCAGAACAGTGACTGGATTTTTAGGTTTTTTTTTTTTTGCAAGGCAAATGGGGTTACGTGGCTTGCCCAAGGTCACACAGTTAGGTAATTATTAAGTGTCTGAGACTGGATTTGAATCCAGGTACTCCTGACTCCAGGGCTGGTGCTTTATCCACTGTGCCACCTAGCTGCCTTCATGGAGGCATTTGCACTTGAGTCAGAAGCAAAAGAAGAATTTGACTAGTCTCTCTTCAAATTGCACACTTCCTTTTGGACATCTTGTACTAAATATTACAAGTAACATCTTAAAATGTCAAAAACATGTTTTTCTCCTAACCCTACCTCCTCAACTTTCTATCTAGTTTAGGGCATCATCATTATCCTTCTAGTTATCCTAAGCTCACAATCTTGTACCTCATCCTTTACTTCCCTTCTTCACTCATCTGTTATCAAATTTATTGACAAATCTTGACAGATCTGTCTTCACAACATGTCACATATGTGACTCTCAATGGCCACCCCTCTGGGGTATAGGCTTTAGTTCCCTCTCACCTAGTTACTATTGGAGTGCTTCTGTCTTCCACTGAACTGCCAAAGTGATTCTCCTAAGGCCCTCTCAATAAATGTCTTTCTGCCCCTTTCAATAAATTCTTTTTTGTTTGTTTTTGTTTTTTCTTTCAATAAATTCTAATGTCTATTACCTCCAGGATAAAATATGAAATCTTATGATTGTCATTTAAAGTTTCACAACCCATTCCCTTCCAACTTTTCCAGGCTTATACTTTACTCCTTTCTACACACTCTAGGACCCAGATATACTTGCCTACTGTCTCCTCATCAATGAGTCTTCATCTCCCTTCTTAATAACTTTACATTCCATGTGCCCCTAAAATGGTCTTCCTCTTCACCTCAATGTCTTAGCTTCCTTCACTTTATTCAATATTCAATTCTGTTCTGCAGAAGCTCGTTTACTGGTCCTTCTTGCTGCTACTACCTTCCTTCTGTTCTCTCTCTCTCTTCCTCTCCCCCCCCCTTCTCTTCCCCCCACACATCCATATGTAACATCTTTTATGTACATAACTATTCACATGTTTTCTCCCCTTAGAGTGTTAGTTAGCAGGGATTAGTTTTGTATTTCTTTACATCCTCATCTCTCAGCACAGTGTTTGGCACATGTTAAGTGCTTAATTGATATCTTTTGGCTGACTTACTAAATAGAGATGAAGAAGAATTGTGATTCAATTGTGAGTCTTGGTCTGCAAACATGTGTAGAGGAAAAAGAGGGCAGAGCAAAGCTGAGGAGAATCCAGCTCATGAGTAGTCCAGGGTGAATGGAATGTGAAAATTATGATGAATAGAATGATATGTGAGCAGGGGAGTTTGGAATCCAATTGTGACAGGCCTTACATATCAGGGAAAAGAGTTTTATCTCTTGTGCAACAGATAGCCAGAGATGAGTAGAGCATGGGTCCAATAATGAAGCCAACTTGCATGGATAAAATCCTACATAGTAGCATAGTGGTTATATTTATTTTTAAAGGTGAAGAAAAAAATAGAAGTACATTGGTCCAAAAATAGAAGATTTACCTGCCTGAGCATGATAGCTGTGATATTGGTGTTACACGCATTTTGTTCTGATTTTCTTAGCTAACCTTTGACACATATTGTTGCTGCTATTGTTATTTTTATTATCACTCTTTTTGGCATTTTTTTCATCCTGTTGTTTTTTTTGAACAATGTACATAATTTCCCAGATTTTAAGATTGGGACCTAATATATGACTTGTTGAATGTTGAATGAAAGTAGATTATGCTAATTTTTAGTAATTAAAATGCCACATTCATTGATCCTCTCTTTTGCATAAAATCCTGCATGGCATTAAAGTGTTTGCATTTGCACAAAGATTAAGCAAAAGAGGCCAGGCATAATGGGATATGAAAGAGATGATAAATATCTGTCATTATGCATTTGAATATAAAAAAGTAAATTATGTTTATAGGTGCTTATTTATTAAACTATCACTTTGGTTGTTAGAGACATTGATAGTCATTAACACTTAAAAACTTTTTCATAGGTTACTTAAAGAATTTTTGGATAAAATTATGCATTTCTAATGACTTTGTAAGAACTCTGTTAGGCTTTTAGGGCACATATTTGACTTTTATACCAAAGTACAATATTCAGTGAATAAAAATGGAAGAAAATTGATTCACTTAAGGTGAGATTGACACGGAGAAAATATTAGTTTCATTTGCTAAGTGGCATTTAAAGATTACATATTTAACTTCCTTGGAAATTATGGTCTAGTACCTGAACTAACAATAATTTTTAGAGCTTATTTGGTCTCATGAATCTAATAAGTGTGCACGATTTTGTTAACTAATTATTTAGCTGTTATTTGAAAACACTCTGAAGTAGGACTTGTGTAGATGTATTGGGCCAAAAACAATAGAAACAGTAACCCTAGCTTACCCACACTCAAGTTGTTTATACCTGATAAGCTTGATTCTTTGCCCAGTTAATATAATTTTGAGTTTACATTTACAAAAGGCATCCATGTTAGTGATAACTGAAATGGAGCCTAAACTGTTTGACAAATTTTAATTTTACCATTGGTTTAAATATCAACTGATAACTTTTTGAAGCTTGGCTCAGGAGGACAGTTTTGTACTCTGATTGACTTTATTTAAAGAATACACAAGCTAATAAATTAATATGACTTGCCATTTGTGGTGCATCTTGCCCTAGCAAACACAGCTGTTGTTGTCAGCCCCTTTATTTTATTAACGACATGTGCAAGAGCACCAGGAAAGGAAATTTCCAAGGGAAAAATATACAAATCTTTTTAAAAAGATACCAAAGTAAAGAATTTCATTGCAAATAGACTGCTTGCTCACATTTCATTAAGTTTTAAATAGAAATAAAATATTTTTGAAATTAGTTAAACCAAAGCAGTTCCAGTAGTGGAACATTTTACACATGCACACCCCACACAAACACACATATGTATGTGTATATGTGTGTGTATCCAACTTAACTATAAAAGCAGTTGATATTGTTCTTTGTCTTTAATTTGACTTAAAAATTCAACTGGACAAAGAACTTCCTAGCATGTGATTCTCAATAATAGGGTGCTTTTAGTTCCTCTTATTTGTTTGTAGATAAAAATAGTTCTGTTAGCAACAAAGAGCCCTGTACATAATGCATTGACAAGTTTTGTATTCTTACTCCATCTACCATCTAAATAAAAGTCAAAGAAGCCATATTTGACTGTGGACAACTGTCTTTTTTCTTTATCACAATGACCATTGTGCTCATTATCTGCACCTTGTTAAGCACCTATATAGATAGGCCTTTCAAGTAGACCACATGTTCTGGAGACAGGGGCTGTTTCATTTTTATCTTTTTATCCCTAGCACCAAACAGTGCCTTGCCTATGGTTGGCACTTAATAATTTGTTGAATTTAATTTAATTTAATTTTACAATGGAGCCTTTTGAGTCACAGTTGTTATTTCATTTGATCCCTCATATGTCTCAAGTAATTCACTGAAGATATATCATTGTCATTGTTTGTAAATCAGTAATTTGCTCCAAAGCAGTTTTTAATTTTATATATTAGAATAAGCCACTTTGAAGACACAGGACAGAAACATTGCTGTTTAGGAAGTATAATTTCTGGAATCTTGACTGTCTTAAAGTTATTCCAGATAAATATGGCATTGTTAAAATGTGCCTAGCCTTCTCTGAAAAACTTCTGGACCTATGCCTTGGATTGGTTCAGGTGAGCTGACACACTTACATGAATTCCTTCCTGTAATTAGATTGTCACAATTGCTTTCTGAAGGGAATCTATGGAATTTGAACCGCAAATCTCTCAAGTAATATTTATTTCAGCAACTGTTGGTGAATAAAGCCCATCAAGAGGTTCCATCCTACCCCACCATATCCTTGAACCCCACCCCTACTCCCAATTCTGGAGTCCACTGATGCCACTGTATGTACATGGTCAGCTCAAATTATACAGTTTGTACCATGAAACAAAAGCAGGCAAGTGCCTACATTAAAAAACAATAAACAACCAACCCCCCCATTATTTAAAAGCTATGCATTTCCAAATATTATACATTTTACAAAAAAAATGACATTCAGATTATTCAAGGACTTGTTTTTCTGAAATAGATAGTTTAATTATGCCTAGATCTTTCAGCTTTTACAGGGCAAATCATTAGTGCTGTAGATAATGACTCCATTCCAAGTCTTGTTATACCTCTCTGTTGTTTCTGTTGTTTATATGTATGTGGGTATCTGTATTTGTATACTTAATATACACATATACACATATTAATTACAGTGTGATTTAAACTTTTTATTAAATCTTGGTAATCAAAAATTCCAATCTTGCTGCCAGGATGTAAAAGAAGAACCTAGAGATCTAGTTTGAAATTAACTTCTGCCTGGATTTTTATTTTGCTTTGTTTTATTTTTAAATGGCTCATTGCATCTCTTGAGAAATTTAGCATTTTCTGTCTTGGTCTGAGAATGAAATGACTAAGTTGGAATCACCCCAGCTCAGAGCAAACAGACAAGAGAGAAAGTAGTTAAGCATGGTGCTGTGTGTGAGCAGTTCGAGGGCAGGCAGGCACCATGCACCTTGACCACCTATTATGAAGCTTTTTGCTGTAGTGCCAAGTGAAGGCGAGTTAATTGGGTGAAGCTGTAGAGCATGTTAGGGGCATGGGGAAGGGTTGCCGTCTGACAGCTGAATGTCAGCAAAAGCCAGTCGAGTGTGGCTGAGAGACAGAGGCCTGTCACAAAGTTCATGTGGACTCTGGCCCAGTTAGGAGCGGAAATGAAGTTCAGTCTCACTTTCTCCCTCATTGCCTTCAAGCACCTTAAAAGATTTTACCCTGGATGTGTCAGCCCTTGTTCTCCAAGATGCTTTGCCCTCACCTTGCATTCAAATGATTGAACAAAAGATGTTAATGTTTGGCAAAGTGAACATAAATATGTTGTTTTTCTCCTTTATGACTGTAATCCAGACAGACATTAGATTCAAAGGAAACTTTGAAAGTTTACATCAAACAATTAGACTGACTCAGAGTTGAACTGATGAAAAATATATTTCTCAATAAATAATGAAAATTGACTATATATATATGTGTGTATATATATATATATATATATATATGTATGTATGTATGTATGAAATATTGACTTTGGGACTTAAGAATTCTGTGGATTGCTTTTTTGAGACCATGCACCTTGAAAAGGTCACATTCCTATTGTCTGTAGTTCCAACCTTCTTTACTTCTCTATCCCACTGGCCTTAAGTTAAACTCCTATAATGACAACCACCACAAAAGCAAGAAAGATAAACATAGAAGAGAATATTAGCTCTCCTTGTGAAGTTGTGCAGAAAAATAGCCTAGAAGGGAGCATATATTTGGAATTGAAAAAAATGATAACCAAATACAGAAAATCTGTGAAATTTAAAGGAAAAAAATTATTTGCAAGGAATAGAAAAACTGTTTAATAACAAAACGTGTCATATTGTAGATAAAATAACATGGTTCACAATAAATCAATAATGATGCATGTAGACTCATCAGATAAAATTAACGACTGCATTTAAACTTGAGAAGGTAGAAAGACATTGTAAAATAAATAACTCGGGTGAAAAATCTTTCCTCCCTCTAGACAAGGAAAATGTGTTACATTAGTAAAGATTTTCAAAACTTAGTTTGAAATCAATGCAACCTGAGTATTACAATATGAAAAGAACACCTATGGTAGTTGTCTGATATCTCAATGCTTTATAGACATTTTATTATTTTTTCCAGTGAAGGATCTAGATTTATTTATTTTATATTATTACAATAATTTTGTTATAAGAGTAAACATAAACCCCCCTACCCCCCAAGAAGATAAGAAACCTCAAGAAAATTGAGGGAGAGAAAAAATATGCTTCAGTCTGTGTTCAGATTCCAGTGGCTCTGTCTCTGGGGTGAGTTGCCTTCTTTATCATAAGTCCACCAGAGAAGTTACTGTAGTATTTTCCCCACAGTTGCTATTACTAGCTGTATTTCCCTCCACTCTATTCCTCCCCTACTCTCATTTATTCTATTCTCTCTCTCTCCTTTCATCCTGGCCCTGTCCAAAAGTGCATTATATCTGAGTATACTATCCCACAATCTTCCCACTCTTCTATCACTTATCCCCCCCCCTTCCCCCCTCCCATCCCTTTCTTCTCATTTTTCTCTAGGGTAAGATAGATTTCTGTACCCTATTAAGTGTGTATGTTATTTCCTCTCTGAGCTATTTCTGATGAGAATAAAGGCTCATTCATTCCCCCTTGCATTCCCCCATTCCACTCCACTGAAAAAAGTTTTTTCTTCTTATGTGAAATTTCTTAGCTTCTTCTTTAGCTCCTTCCCCATCCTCCCAGTACTTTCCTTTATTATTCATTGACTCCATCTTTTTACTAATTATACAATTATATTCTGCTCCTTCCTGTGCCCTGTCATTCCTTCTAACAGCTCTTATAAATGAGAAAGTTCATATGAGTTATCAATATCTTCTTCACATGCAGGAATACAAACAGTGCAATATCATTAAGTTCCTCATAGTTAGTCCTCATCCACCCCTCTATGGTTCACCAGAGTCCTGTACTTGGAGATCAAACTTTCTATTCAGCTCTGGTTGTTTCAATTGGAAAATTTGAAAATCTCATGTTTCATTGAAAGGCGATCATTTTCCCTGAAAGTGGATGCTCAGTTTTGCTGGGTAGTTGATTCTCAGTTGTAAACCAAGATCTTTTGCCTTCTGGAATATCACATTCCAATCCCTATGAGCCCTTAATGTAGATGCTACCAGATCCTGTGTTATCCTGACTATGGAGCCTCGATAGTTTAATTGTTTGTTTCTGGCAGCTTTTAGAATTTTCTCGATTTGGGCATTTGGGAATTTGGCTATAATATTCCTGGAAGTTTTTCATTTGGGATCTCTTTCAGGAGGTGACCAGTGAATTCCCTCAATTTCTATTTTACCCTCTGCTTCTAGGATCTCAAGGCAATTTTGCTGTATTATTTCTTGAAAAATGAAGTCTAAGCTCTTTTCCTGGTCTTGACTTTCAGGTAGCCCAATAATTTTTAAATTATTTCTTCTGGATCTGTTTTCGAGGTCAGTTGTTTTTCCAATGAGATATTTCACATTTTCTTCTAATTTTTGGCTTTTTTTGGAAGAGTTTTATTTCTTACTGATTTCTTGCAAAGTCATCATCTTCCTTTAGTTCCATTCTGCATTTGAAGGAGTTATTTTCTTCACAGAACTTTTTTATCTCCTTTTCCAGCTGGCCAATTCTGCTTGTTAAGGCATTCTTCTCCTCATTTGCCTTTTGTTTTTCTTTTTCCATTTGGCTTAAACTGGTTTTTAACATATTATTTTCTTCACTATTTTTTTTTTTTAGGTTTTTGCAAGGCAAATAGGGTTAAGTGGCTTGCCCAAGTCCACACAGCTAGGTAATTATTAAGTCTCTGAGGCCAGATTTGAACTCAGGTACTCCTGACTCCAGGGCCAGTGCTCTATCCACTGTGCCACCTAGCCACCCATTCAATATTTTTTTGTGTTTCATTCACCAAGCTTTTTGATTTTATTTTCATGATTTTTCTTCATCACTCTCATTTCTCCCCCAAATTTTTCCTCTACCTCCCTTAATTGCTTTTCAAAGTCTTTTTTGAGCTCATCCAGAGTCTGAGCCCATTTTCTATTTCTATTGGAGGTTTTGGATATAGAAGCTTCAATTTTGTCTTCATATGAGTATGCGTTTTGATCTTCCATGGGACTAAAGTAATTTTCTATGGTCAGATTCTTCTTTTTCTGTTCTTTACATATTTCCTCAGCCCAAGACTAATTTGCAGCACTTCCAAGGCTTTGAGTTTTTTTGGGACCTTTATTCCTCCAAGGTCTTATGCTTTCTTGCCTGTGCTTTGATATGTAGATGACCACAGCACTACCCTCTGCCCTGGAGCTGTAAGGAGGAGCCCTGCTCAGCTATCTTAGTATGGTGGAAGCCCAAACTGAAACCTGGATTTGAGTGTGGTTAAACAGCAGAGTCCTGCCCACAGGGAGAGCAGAGACAGTTTCCCCTGACCCCCTTACCATCTCTGGGCTGTGTTCTGGGGGTATGGGCTGGTTTTTCCTGATTCTTGCTGCAGGTTCTGTGTCCATTATTCCTCATTCCATACTCATTCTGGTGTAGTAGAATTTTCTCATGGCCCCTTCCAGCTGTTCCTGGTGAAACACATCTTTCCTGTGGAACTTCTAAGTTATCTTGGACTGGTAAAATGTATCACTCAGTTTTTCTCTGGATTCTGCCCTTCTAAATTTTGGCTAGAGTCTTAATTTGATGGCTTTTGGAGTTTTGGGGGAAGGAGATCCCAGGAAATGTTACCTTCATGCTGCCATCTTGGCTCTGCCCCTTTTTATAGACATTTTAAAGAATACTGATTCAGAACTAAGACATACTAAAACAGCATGTGGATTATGACCAGTTTTGAACCCATTTTTAGCAGTTCTTATTTAAAGTTCCTATATAGGTATTCTCCAGTTTATTGGATCTCATTCACAGAGAAATAACATTAATGCTTATAGCATTTATAGAGTACTTTTAAGTTTGAGAACTACATTGCAAATATCTCATTTTATCCTCACCACAACTCTGGGAGGGAGGTGCTATTGTTTATGACCATTTTTACAGAGTCAAAAATTGAGGCAAGTAGGGGTGGCTAGGTGGCGCAGTGGATAGAACACTGGCCTTGGAGTCAGGAGTATCTGAGTTCAAATCTGGCCTTGGACACTTAATAATAATAATTACCTAGCTGGGTGGCCTTGGCAAGCCACTTAACACCATTTGCCTTGCAAAAACCTTAAAAAAAATTGAGGCAAGTAAAGGCCACGTGACTTTGCCCAGAGTCACACAGATAAGCAGCTAGTAAGTGTTGAAGTCAAGATTTTAATTCAGGTCTTCTGGATTCTAAGTCTGGGACCCTGTCCACTACAACACCTGCTTACCTCTAAAAACTGGCAAAGTATGGTTGAAAATATGTGGTATGCAGCCTATCGATCAACTGTTCTAACATCTTATGATCTCAGATCTCTCAGTTGAAAAGACAATTTTATATAGTAAACCCATTTGGGATTAGCAGAGTCCTGAAAAGTAAAACATCTGTCAGGGTGGACTTGGGTTCAACCTTTTGCTTTCTGGGCCCAAGTGATTAAATAAAAAATTAGGATAATTTGAAATGTCTTCATTTACTTTTGAAACAATTTAAATGATGTATCTGCTTTTAATCATAAGGATACTTACTTGATTTATGAGCTAAGAATTTTTTCCTACAGGGCTTTCACTAAAATATGGTAGGAACATAATAAAAATACTAAATTCTTCCTTGATTTCATTGATGTGACTGTTCCCTCCATAATGCAGATTCTAATCCATTCATGAGTGTCCATTTTTTAGTATTATCCCTATTGTTTCCTTTTAGTTCACAGAACTAATTAGTTCACAGAAGGTCTTACTCACTTTCTCTTGATATTGAAGGAAAGTTGTGGAATACATGTGAAATAATTCTTTGCTTAATTCTCTCTTTTCTAGTGCTAATCTTTTTTTTTAATTCATGCCTTTCTTAAATGATATCTTTTACTCAACTTCTCCTTTATAATTCCCTGCTTGTAGCAAAGTGTTTCCTAATCCCCTCTGTGTGCATTCCATGTGCAAAGCATTTTAAAAATATTATCCCCTTTTATCCTTACAACTACCCTGGAAAGTAAGATTCCTATGAGGAAACTAAGGAAACAGGTTTGATAACTTGCTCAGAGTCACGTGGTAGTAAGTGAGTGTCTGAGGCCTGATTGAAAGTCGGATTTAAACTTCCTTATTCCAGAGGTAACATTCTATCCACTATACAGTCTAGTCACCTCATAATATTGTTGAATAGCCAATCAACTGCCTGTTTAAGCTGACACAATTTAAAAGAAACAGTTGACATGAGTTCAAGTTCGAAATGAAACTTTAATCAGTTTCTCCTTCCCATTTTCATTCCTTCATTTGATGGAAAATACCTCTGTAAATAAATAATTATTTGGTAACCTATCTTCTGTATAAGGGGAGGGAAAAAGTAAATCCATAAGAGTTTATGTGTATTCAAATTTTTTTTTAAAAAAGGTATTATTCTTTGTAATTAACTGCAGATTTCCATATCTGCATTCAGTTTGGTGCAATGGTATGGTATTGTGATAAATTGACAGCTCCAAAGATGATGTCCTAGCTTTCCCTTTGTTCATCTGCTCCCTTCTTTTCAGAGGTTCCAGGATTGTCATTGGTGGGGAACAAGATGTTTACTTTGATAGCTTTAAGCATTGTTACTGGTTGATGAGGATGAGCATATGGGACTGAAGTATTTCCTGGTTTATGCAAGGTGATTTGAAGGGCATTTATGATTCCAGTTACTATAAGACCATTTTGATTTCTATTTCATACTTATTTATTGTATTGAATTATTATTGGTTAAAGGCTTTGACTGTTTTTTGGGGTGAAAATGAACACAAGAAAAAAGTTTCTTGGTATGGAAGTGAATCTGACTGAGGAATTGAATGTGCCAGAGGAATAGCTTTGTGTTATTCTCTCAAGTGGGGAACCAAAGGTCTTACAGAGGTCTTTATAACTTTCTTTCTTAGGATTCTCAAATGTGAATGCTAAGTCATATCCCAAATAGGAGACAATAGAGTTGGAAATGTCTAAATGACTGAACAATAGCAACAAAACTGAAAAATCATTGTTTTACAAACCTCTTTTTTGCAGATGTGGAAACTGAGCCTCAAAGAGGGTGTCATTTTCTAGTTAGTATTTTCTCAATTCTAATATTCTCTGTGACTCAGTTTTTACATCTGTAAAATGAGGGGATTGAGCCCAATGGTCTTTTAAGATCTCTTCTAGCTCTATATAGTCTATATAGTCTGATCCTATATAGTCTACTGTGGAATATCTCCTGGAATACTTGTCTATTCCCCTTTCATCTCTCCTTAAGTATGTCTATGGTGCATGTAAAGATGTAGACATAATTTTTTTCTTTCATAGTTGAATAAGTAGATATATCATACAGTCCTTATTGTTGTACTTTTGATCCCCCTTTTTGGTATAGTAATTTTACCTGGATTTTTTTTCATTACTTTGATATTTTTTTCTTTCTTTAGAAATCTTAAGAATCAGTTGTTCAATGCCTTTGAAATTGTGTCTTCTCCAGGGCATACCTCCATTATATATACTAGGCCTGGTCCAGATTTTCACATCTTCATTCCCTTGAAAACCAGATGGTTTATAAGCAAATCCAGATTAATGATGTTAAAATTCAATTTTTTTTTTTTAGTTTTTTGCAAGGCAATGGGGTTAAGTGGCTTGCCCAGGGACAATAATTGCCCAGGCAATTATTAAGTGTCTGAGGTCAGATTTGAACTCAGGTACTCCTGACCCCAGGGTCGGTGCTCTATCCACTGTGCCACCTAGCCACCCCCTTTCTTTGATATTTTAAAGCAGTATTACGAATGGAGCATATGCACAGAATTTTCAATTATTTTCATAGTGATAATTTTATAAATATTTATTGTGAGCATTACAACATTTAGATTACAAAATATCTCATGAAATGATGCTTTTGTTGCTTTTGGCTATACTGTGTAATCAACTTCACCAATTTTTTTTTTTTGCCTCTTCAAGAGGAACTTGTGAGCCATCTTTCACTTTAGTTGAAACTTCCTTCTGTATTCTTGTTTTGTTTCTGACAGCAATGTCATGATTAATAATAACTCAGAAGCAAATGAAAGATTTCTATGATGTAATAGGAAACAAAGCAGGCAGATCCAAGAAAACGAAATTTACTGTGACTATAGCAATATAAATGTAAAGAATAAATCATAAAATAATAAAAATATTAAAATTTTATAGAAGAGATCTCCAATTAAATTCCTTTTTTTAGGTTTTTGCAAGGCAAATGGTGTTAAGTGGCTTGCCCAAGGCCACAAAGCTAGGTAATTATTAAGTGTCTGAGACTGGATTTGAACCCAGGTACTCCTGACTCCAAGACTGATGCTTTATCCACTATGCCACCTAGCTGCCCCTAATTAATTCTAGAGTAGGGGTTATAGGTGTGGAATATTACACATAATGTCAGATTTTTTTTCATTATGCCAAATGGTTTTGCCAAATTTTTTTCCATTCTTTAATTTGTTGTTGTTATTATTATTGTTATATGGGTTAGTTCTTTGGAAGAAGAGAAAGGAAAAACACAGAAGGAACATGTAAAAGCAAAAATATCAATAAAAATCAATCTTAAAAACTAAAAGGAATTACTTATGTGATGCAATTCTTCTAGTAGGTATGCTCAGTATTCTCTCTATTCTATAGCTATCGATCCTAGACAAGGATATTATACTTTAGAATACCATCATCTGAGCTAATGTTTTAGACTGTCTAAACATTATGTAACTTTTAGCACACTGTACTTTCTTTTCTTCCATATTGCCATTACCATTAAGTAGTAGAGCCAATTCCACCAGACACAGGGCTGTTTTGTTTTTCCTCTTTGTTTCATAAGTTGCCATAATGATAACATTTATAAGGAGCTTTAAAATTTGCAGTGTTTTTTCCATATTTTGTCTTGAATCCTATAATAATTTAATGAGGCAAATTGTACAATTATTAACCATCCGTATTATACAGATGAAGACACCAAGACTCAGGGAAGTGAAGCTATTTGCTGCTGTTCACCCAGATTGGGATGGGGAACCTCCAGTCCAGTGGCCATATTGGTCTGTGTTGTCAAGGCAACTGAAACTGGGACTTGAAATTCAATAAATCTAATAGCTTTTAAGGGGTGAATTCATCAAATGTTTGACCATATCTATAGCCCAATGGCTCTTGGCAGAAAAAAGTTTCCCCAACCTTGATAGATAGTAAATGTCTGTGAGCAGGTTTGATTTGTCTTCCTGCTTTCATGTATAGTACTCTTTCCATTTTGTCAGACTACTCCCTGGTAGCTTGTGGTCCTAAGGTACCACCTTTCTTGGATATTCCATATTGCTGAGCTTTGCAGCTTGAATGCCTATTTTTGACTGGGAAGTAGAGCACTCTCTATTTTCTTCAGAATGGAGGCTGTTATCTCCCTGCTATACTGCTCTTAATCTTGGAATGAAACTCATTGGAGGAATTGCAGATGAGCAGGGCTCCTCCCAAGTTCTGGAAGCATATATTCCTTGAAATAAGATTCTAACTTGAGCAACAAGATTGAGGACTAGACATTTTTATCTTATCCCTATAACCTCCCCAAACTCTCCAAGCCTGTGAGGGCCATGATCTTATAGCACCACTTTGCAAAGCTTTGAATTACTAGTGCCAGGGCAGACAGTTTCAGTGCCCCACCAGAGCCTTTATTGGATCTTGACAAACCCTAGCACTGATGCTACAAAGCTCCAACTTACCATTGTTTTAAAGGCACCAGACTAAGGGGTTGTATATCTCTCCGATAAGCTGAGGGAAGAACACAGCATCCAACTGAGGCCAGTTCTAACCACTCAGTCATCATCTGGGGCAGAGACCTAGACTGAGGAATTATATATTGGGTGGGAAGATGGATAACCTCTAAAGTTTTTCTCAAATAATATTCCTCAGCAAGTGATATTCAGCCCCCAAAGAAAGCGCAACCAAAGGGGAATCTGTCAGAAAGTGAGTTACGGGAAAAAAGGGGAATGGGGAGATTTACTGAAAAGAAGAAAATTAAAGATCTTGATAAATCAACAGGAAAATTAATAACATTAGAGAAAATTTGGTCTCTAGATCTGGTAAACAAACTCTAGCATGAATAAATAAATAATTCAAAATAAAGGAAAATGATTCAACACTAGATGAAGACTTTAGAATTTAAGAATTTGGAATCATAAGACACTGTTCTTAAATGGATCAAAAGAGAAATGAGATGTATAGAAGATTCTATTGCAATTTTATCTTATAAGTAATAGATATCTTAGACATTGTAAAATCATGAGGGATTATGGTTTGGAATAAATCTTCTATTTTAAATTTTAAGAAACATACAAAATATCAATTTGTAATTAATTTCTTAGAATGTATGCAAATACTCTCAATTGATATGCTGGCTGGTTTAGTGGGTCTGATTTTTTCCTCTTAAGTGTTTGGTCTTTGTTAAATAGGAACAGCCTTTTGGATGGTAGTGGAGACAGAAGTATGTTAAGAAATAAGATCATATAAACCGAAATGTATCACTACTTAAAAAAAAAAAGAAAATGTCTTTCAAGAAGTTTTAGGTACTTAAGTCAAGCATTTCCTACAACATGCAACTTGAAATCTTTCTTCTTCCTCACCCCTACCTCATTTGATCAGATCCTATGTTTAGTAATTCCACTTAGAGGTTAAAAATTTGAACAGATGAGGGACAGAGTAATATTTATAGTTTCCAGATTATTATTGAATTTTCTCTATAACTTAAAAAGTTTTATAACTTTAAGAGGAAATTCTTTAGTAATGAAAAAGAGGTTAGAAAGCTCTTGCCTAATAATTCCCAGAGAGAGTGGGACATATGTACTACCTCTTGACCATGAAAGGGAGTAATGGAGCAGCTGTGAATGGTGATGATATAATCTTCCAACATGGTTTCTATAGGTCCTAGCAAAATGACTAGTATCATATTTTTACATTTAGTTTTTTTCAGTAAGGTCATCTTGTATGAGTTTACTGATTATCAATTTATTCCCTTTAAGATATGTAATTGTAAAAATTGATGTTAGAAGTTTTTCTTTTGTTAATCAAAACTTCAGAATATTCTGACCGACATTAAAGGCTTATTGACTTTTAACTAGCCAGTTATATTTTCTCTTTAGAATTTAGAGGAGGGAAAAAGGAAGAGGCTTTTATATGTAAAAATCACAGCTAAACTTAAAAATTAATAATACCATTGCAGATAAAATTAACTTTATAAGGCAAACATTCTTTAAAGGAACTTTGAATATTTAAAACCATGAAGAAAAAAGAAGTTGCATGGCTTCTTGTTCATCCAAAATGAATGGTTATATATGTTATACATGCTTAATAGAAACAGAATGTTTTAGATTTGAGAAAAACTTTAGAGGTTATCCATCCTCCCACCCAATGCACAAATCCTCTTGATATTCTAAACAAGTGGTCATCATATATACATGCACTTTTACATATTAATTTTTCCCTTATTTGCCAGTTTTCATGTCCAACAAAAAATAGAAAAAGAAATTTAATTTTTGTTTATCTCTGTTGCCCGATTCCACTAGCATGCTTGGTGAAAGGGGTCAAAAAAGAAGAGAGGGGGGAAAAGATTAGAAGGAGCGAAGAAAGATTCTCTGCAGAAATTTCTCTGCTTCTAAAAGAAGAAAGAAATTGCTAGATTACATGACTGCCAGATACAATTCACATTTATTCAACAAACATTAAGTATCTACTTTTACTAGGTTCTGGAGATGCAAAGACAAAAATGAAATGGGACCTGCCAATGGATTACTGGGAAATGTTTAGCAACTTGCTCTCTGAAAAGAAAAAAATAAAAAGAACCCCACTCAATCTTAAGTTTAATCTTCATTATGAACATTTTCTCTATCACTTTCTCAAGTCTCAACAGTTAACAAAACTATAAATCAAGACCTGATTTGTGATTTTTGCCTATTTATGAGGTGTAAATGCTTATACTGAAAATTTAATGGATTCTCTTGAACCCATACAAGCTTACTCTGGCACATACAACTTTTCCCTGCCCTCAATTATTAATACAGTTTAGGACATTAAAACCTAGTATTTTTTATGAAAGTATCAATTGTCCAATTTAAGCTTTTTTGGTATAGAGAAGATTGACAACAAAATGCCTCAAATGTCATGGGAACTTACAACTTACAATGATGATTTGATGCCTTTTTGGGGTACCAGATGTGTTTTTTCATTCCATTGATGAAATTCTAAAAATTTCAATTTACAAGTAATAAAGATCCACTGGAGTTTACAAAATAGGTGAGGTAACATGTTCAAATCTACATTTAGGAAAATTACTTCGATATCTATGAAGAGGATTGGAGTAGAGAGGGATTTGTGGCTTGGCATGGCTTGGCATGACTGGAGATAATTGAAATAGTCTAGGGAAGAAAGTGAGGTACTTAACTTAGCATGGTAGTAGTGGTATGAATTAAGAGGATGTAGAGGTTTTGTGTGGTAAGTGAGGTGAGGAATTCAAGTAACATAAAGCTTAAAAATATGTATGACTTGAAGGCTGGTGCAATGTAATTATTTTTTGTTTGTTGCTTTAGAATTTCCTTTCTTAGAGTTTCCCATTTCCAAGAAATTCCCAGTGTTCTTAATATGACTTCCCAAGTCAAATTTGAGGCCACACGAACCTAACCCTCTTTAACTGAACCCTTTTAAAGTTTTAAGTAAAATACTTATTAAACACTCTTCTCAAATCTAAGTTACATGTCAGATTATGCCCAGTTTTCTTCTCCATCAGTTCTAAGACAAAATGATTACTAACCTTCAAGATTGCTATTGCCTCTAAAATGACAATTCTTCCTTGGGGGTCTGTACATTCAGAAGAATTCTCCTCACTGGTTCCTCCATCTTCTGAAAAACAAAAATCATCATTAAGGCAGGGAAAGAAGAATTTATTAATTCATTTGCTTTAGGCAAAGATAGCTCCAAAAGTGGTATAAATGAAGTTCTTAAGCATTGTTATATGATGCTAGACCAATTTGTGATCTGTATCCAAAACTACTTAGGTTTTATCCTTCCATCCAGTTGTTCTGTATTATTTTCTTATGATATATCTTTTTCCTTCATTGTTCTTCATCCAAATAATCTTTATGATTTTTTACTTCTGATGCACTGACTTCCGCATGTATGTCTAAATTTTTAATGTCTTGTCTAATATCCTTTTGTGATATCATTTTTCCTTTCTTATTTTTATTTGTTTTCCTTTTGAATGATTAAAAAAAATCTTCCTTAGCTTTATTCCCATCACCAGTCATTTGTAAATAATTCTTAGTGAAACCCATGAGATCACATTTGCTTCCTTTTTGTTAGGATCTCCTAATGACAGCAGCAGACTTCTATTACTAATATCAGCCATTAATGATAAACATTCTTTAGAAAGATTTTATTTTGAGTTTTATAATTTTTCCCTAAATCTTGTTTGCCTCCCCCCACCCCACCCCTAGAAGGCAATCTGTTAGTCTTTACATGGTTTCCATGGTATATATTGATCTAATTTGAATGTGATAAAAGAGAAACCATATTCTTAAGGAAGAAAAATAAAGTATAAGAGATGGCAAATTTACATAATAAGATAACGGGTTTTTTTCCTAATTTGAAGGTAATAATCTTTGGTCTTTGTTCAAAATCCACAATTCTTTCTCTGGATACAGATCATATTCTTCATCGCAGATAGCCCCAAATTGTCCCTGATTGTTACACTGATAGAATGAGCAAGTCCATCAAGGTTGATCACCACTCCCATGTTGCTGTTAGGGTGTACAATGTTTTTCTGGTTCTGCTCATGTCTCTCAACATCAGATGATGCAAATCCTTCCAGGCTTCCCTGAATTCCCATCCCTCCTTGTTTCTAATAGAATAATAGTGTTCCATAACGTACATATACTAACTACAGTTTGCTAAGCCATTCCCCAATGGAAGGATATTCATTCAATTTCCAATTTTTTTGCCACCACAAACAGGGCTATGAATATTTTTGTACAAGTGATGCTTTTACCCTTTTTCATAATCTCTTCAGGGTATAGACCCAGTAGTGTATTGCTGGATCAAAGGATCATGTACATTTTTGTTGCCCTTTGAGCATAATTCCAAATTGCTCTCCAGAAAGGTTGGATGAGTTCACGATTCCATCAACAAAGTATTAAGTGTCCCAGATTTCCCACATCCCTTCCAACACTGATCATTGTCTTTTATGGTCATATTTGGCCAGTCTGAGAAAGGTGTAAGGTGGTACCTCAGAGATACTTTAATTTGAATTTCTCTTATAAGCAATGATTTAGAGCAATTTTTCAAATGACTATGGATCATTTTGATTTCCTCATCTGTAAATTGCCTTTGCATATCCTCTGGCCATTTTCAATTGGGGAATGGCTTGTTTTTTGAAAATTTGACTCAGTTCTCTGTATTTTTTAGAAATGAGTCCTTTGTCAGAAACACTAGTTGTAAAAATTGTGTCCCAGTTTACTACACTTCTTTTGGTCTTGGTTACAGTGGTTTTGTCTGTGCAAAATTATCTAGTTTGTTTTTAATGATGTTCCCCATCTCTTCCTTGGTTATAAACTGCTTCCCTTTCCATAGATCTGACAGGTATAATACTCCTTGATCTTCAATTTGGTTTATAATATTGTTTTTTATGTCTAAATCCTGTATCCATTTTGATCTTGTCTTGGCATACATGTGAGGTGTTGGTCTAATCTGAATTTCTTCCATACTAAGTTTCAATTTTCCCAACAGTTTTTATCACAGAGAGTTTTTATCCCAATAGCTAGACTCTTTGGGTTTATCAAACAGTGGATTACTATAATCATTTCCTGCTATTGCACCTAATCTATTCCACTGTTCCACCATTCTGTTTCTTAACAAATACCAGAGAGTTTTGATGACTGATGTTTTATAATTTTAGATCTAGTAAGGCTAAGCCACCTTCTTTTGAACCTTTTTTTCATTGAATCCCTGGAAATTCTTTACTTTTTATTTCTCTATATGAATTTACTTACAACTTTTTTTAACTCTAATGAGATTTTTCAGAATTTTGATTGGTAGGGCACTAAACACGTAGTTTAATTTAGGTAGAATTGTCATTTTTATTATATTAGCTTGACCTATCCATGAGCAGTTTGTTTGCCCAAGTTATTTAAATCTGATTTAATTTGTGTGAGAAGTGTTTTGTAATTGTTTTCAAAAAATTTCTGAGTCTGCTCTGGAAAATAGACTATTTTATATTGTCTGAGGTTACTTTGAATGGCATTTCTCTTTCTAGATCTTCCTGCTGTATCTTGCTAGTCATATATAGAAAAGTTGAGGTTTCATGAGGGTTTATTTTATATCTTGCAACTATGCTAAAGTTGCTAATTATTTCTAGTAGTTTTTTAGATGATTTTTGGGGATTCTCTAGGTATACCATCATGTCATCTGCAGAGTGTGAGTTTTGTCTCTTCCTTCCCAGTTCTAATTCCTCCAATTTCTTTTTTTTTCTCTTATTGCTGAAGCTAACATTTCTAATACAATTTGAATTAGTAGTGATGATAATGGGCATCCTTGTTTCACCTCTGATCTTATTGGGAAGACCTGAAGCCTATCCCCATTGCATATAATGCTTGTTGATGGTCTCAGATAGATACTGCTTATTATTCTAAGGAACAATCCATTTATTTCTACACTATCTTGTGTTTTTAGTAGGTAGGAATGGGTGCTGTATTTTGTCAAAAGCTTTTTCAGCATCTATTGATATAATCATATGATTTCTGATAGGCTTATTATTGATATCATTAATTATATTAACAGTTTTCCTAATATTGAACCAACCCTGCATTTCTGAGATAAATCCTACTTGATCATAATGTATTACCCCAATGATAACTTGTTGTAATTATTTTGCTAAGATTTTATTTAAGATTTTTGCATCTATATTCATCAGGGAGATAGGTCTTCTTTCTCTGTTTTAACTCTTCCTGGTTTAGGTATCAGTATGATATTGGTGTCATAGAACTAATTAGGCAGAGTTCTGTCTTCACTTATTTTTCCAAAGGGTTTATATAGAAATGGAACCCAGTTGTTCCTTAAATGTTTTATAGAATTCACTTGTGAATCCATCTGGCCCAGGAGATTTTTTTCTTAGGGAGTTCAATAATGGTGTGTTGAATTTCTTTTTCTGTGATAGGGTTGTTTAGGTATTTAATTTCCTCTTCCTTTAACCTGGGCAACTTATATTTTTGTAACTATTCATCCATTTCACTTCAATTATCAAATTTCTTGTCAAAGAGTAGGGCAAAATAATTCTGAATTATTACTTTAATTTCCTCCTCATTGGTAGTGAGTTCACCTTTTTCATTTATGATACTAGCAATTTGGTTTTTTCTTTCATTTTTTTAATCAAATTGACCAGAGGTTTATCAATTTTATTGGTTTTTTCATAATACCAACTTTTGGTTTTATTTATTAATTCAATTTCTTGCCTTCAATTTTATTAATTTCTCCTTTAATTTTTAGAATTTCTAATTTGGTATTTGGGGGTTTTTAATTTGTTCTTTCTCTAATTTTTTAGTTGCATATTTAGTTCATTGATTTCCTCTTTCTCTAATTTATTCATATAAGCATTTAAAGATATAATATATCCTGTGACAACTGCCTTGAGTGAATCCCATAGGTTTTGGTATGTTGTCTCATTATTGTCATTTTCTAGGATGAAATAATTAATTCTTTTGGTAATTTGTTTTTTGATCCATCATTTCTTTTAAAAATGAGGTTATTTAGTTTCCAATTAGTTTCAGGTCTATATTTCTGTGTCCCAATATTGCATATGATTGTTATTGCATTATGATCTGAGAAAGATGTATTCACTATTTCTACCTTTCTGCAGAAATTCACTATTTCTGCCTTTCTGCATTTCATTCAGAAATGTTGGAAGTCTCCCATTTCATTAAATGTCCATCTTTTCCCCTGGAAGAGAAGACTCAGCTTTGCTAGATAGTGGATTCTTGGTTGCATGCCAAGCTCCATTGCTCTTTGGATCATTATGTTTTGATGCCCTAGTACATGATCAATTTTTGTGTAAGTGCCATGTACTGCAGGGAAAAAAGTATATTCCTTTCTATCTCCATTCAATTTCCTTCCATAAGTCTATTATATCTAGGTTTTCTAACAAATCCATTTTCCTCCTTTACTTCCTTCTTGTTTATTTTATGATTATATTTACCTAAATCTGAGTGTAGGAAGTTGAGGTCTCCCACTAGTAGAGTTTTGCTGTCTATATCTTCCTGTAGTTCTTTCAGCTTCTCCTCTTAGAATTTGGATGCTATTCCTTTGGGTGCATACATATTCAGTATTGCAATTACTTTATTGTGTATGGTACCTTTTAGGGAGGATATAGTTTCCTTCCTTATCTCTTTTAACACTATTTTTGCAGCTGATTTGTCTGAGATAAGGATTGCTACCCCTGCTTTTTTCACTTCAACTGAAGCAAAATATATTTTGCTCTGGCCTTTTACCTTTACTCTTATATGTATTTCTCTGCTTCAGATGAGTTTCTTGTAAGCAGCATATTGTAGTATTCTGCTCTTTAATCCACTCTGCTATTTGTTTACATTTTAAGGGAGAGTTCATCCCATTCACATTCATAGTTGTAATTACTAATTCTTTATTGACCTCCATGCTATCTTCCCTGTTTATGTTTTTCCCCTTTTTCACTTTATTCATATTCCCCATATTTTGTTTCTGAATACTGCCGCCTTCATTGTGTTTTCCCTTTTATCATCCCTCTCCCCCTTTCTTTCCCCTTTCCCTTTCCCCCCCTCTTCCTTCCCTTCTTTCTGTTAGTTCCCCTTTTTCCTCCCCCTCCCCTTCCCCCCCCATTAAATACTTGAAAAGTAAGATAAATTTCTTAATTGAGTGCATGTAAATCAACTTTAAGTCAAGCCTGATGAGATAAAGATTCAGGTGGTTCTCATCTCCCTTCTTCCTCTCTATTACAGTAGGTCTTTTGTATCTCTTAATGTAATGAGATTTACCCCATTCAATCTCCTCCATCCCCAGGTCCCTTACTCTCCCCCTTTTTAAGGAGGTATTGTTTTTAAATCATTCTGTCTGAGTTACAGAAAAGTCATGAGTGTCTATCACTTCTGGCTAAGTATATTTTCTTTAATAGAGTTAAAATTCTCGAGAGTTATTAGAGTCTTTCTCCCAGGTAGGGATATATCCAGTTTCATCTTATTGGATAACAGTCTTTCCCTTTTCACAGCTGAGGGAGCTCTGCTGCTCACATCTGAGCCTGGGGAGGAGGTGGGCAGTAATTGTGTTTGTTCTGGGAAGAGGCTTCCTCCAGATCAGAGGAACCCAGGGATCCATGTCTGTAACTCTCCTACATTGGAACTCACCCTCCAGCCCTGTCTGTAAGCTCCAGACTGTCAGTGCTGCAACCCATGCCTCTGCTCCCCAGTTGGCTCACATCTCTGTGGCTGATCAGGTTAGTCCTGCTCTCAAGCTTACTGGCTCTCACCCCATCCTATGCTTCTGCCAGAGTCTGCTTTCTGTGCCCGGGCTTACCCATGATCCTTGAAGACAAACCTTGAGGTAGATGTTCTTCTCCTAGCTTCTCTTTCTCGGTTTTGTTGATCATGTTTCTGTTAAGAGATTTGTTTCATATTATATATATGAGGGAAGATCAGGAGACTTTAGCACAGTGACTGTTTTCTCTCCACCATCTTGGCCGGAAATTCCCAATGACATAAGTTTTGACAAAATATGTTTTCATGCAAAGACCTTGCAGGTAATACATATATCTAAATTATGACTTTTCCTATATTAGTTATATGTGATTTTTAGAATTACCCTTGTAAAACTTTACTTGTCAGTTTTAATGACTATTCTTTCTTGATTTGACTAGCAGCTTATTTTTTAAAGTTAAAAGGAATCCAGATTCCATCTAGTACATTATCCTATTTTCGTGTTGATGAAACAGATACAGAAGGTACAGAAGAAGACAGTAATTTGACCATATTTATTGCTCCAAAAAATAAGTTTTTTGACTGACATTGAATATGAATATTAATTAGTCCTAGAAATTCTGATTGGTTTAAGTCCATTCCCCTCATTTTACAGATAAAGAAGCTGTGGGCCTATAGATGTGAGGTGATTTAACTAAGGTTACTCAGTAGGTAGTGTCAGAGATGGGACTAGAATTTAGGCTTCCACTTCCCTGGTCTAGTGTTTTTTTCTAACTACTGTCTGACATCATTTACATAGAATGCTATTTGGGTATACTAAATAGCCTTTCTGGTTTTTTTTTAAAGGTAATAGGTAACCTGTGGAATATTCAACTTGATTATGTTTACAATTTATAAGAAAGATAGTTCAGTGTCATTGTTTCAGATACTTCATTTGCCAAATGTGATTTTAATTCATGTATAGTTTATTGAGTGATTATTGTATTTAGGACTAATGTTTTATTTAGTTTTACTTGTAAAAACACACTCAAGAATTTAAATATTAGACTTTGAAAAAAGTTTATGGCTATTGGATATTTCCAATAATATTTCATTAAGATTTTTAAATGCAAATTTTTTATGAGACACATTCTGTATCCCAAATATGTGTTTAGCTGATGAACTATAACAGTGAAAATAGAACCATTTACAACTTGCAGAATAAATGCAACTACTTCTATGAAGATTTGCATGATACCCAGCCTTTATTTCAGATAAATAATTTACTTTTTAAAATTTTGCATAATTCAGCCAGAAATGATAGAACTCCCTAAGACTTCTCTCATTTTGAAAGTACTTCTTAAATAAATATGGATTTTAAATGATTTAAAGGTGTCTTTTTGACCAGTTAGTGAATAGTAACTTTTAAGAGTTTCTATTTTGATAAAGATGGTAGGATATGTTACATTAGAATATTTCTTTCATTGAAGCATTTTCCTGTTGTTTCTATATAAGTTATATTGTGGTGTGTCTTTGTATTTTGGAGGTGACTTGAGGTTCATAAAGTCCCTCTTCATGCAGGTCTAAAGCTATAAAGGTACCAAGCTTATGATAAGGCTAAATCTGTTATTAAGGACCAGTTTAGCTAAATTCAAATATCACCTTAGTTAACTTTCAGCAGAGTGCAAATATAATTCTCTAAGAAATGCCTTTCCAGGGACAGCTAGGTGACACAGTGGATAGAGCACAGGCCCTAGAGTCAGGAGAAATTGAGTTGAAATCCAGCCTTAGACACTTAACAATTGCCTAGTTGTGTGTGACCTTGGGCAAGTCACTTAAAGAAGGGGAAAAAAAGAAGTATCTTTCCAGCAACATTGGCATATGTGAATTCCCTATCTGGTATTTTTCATGATATAGGGGCTCCTGGGTTCTCAAAGACAGAACTTATAACAGTTCTCATAGGTAGTAAGTTCTGATAGGTTCAGGGATGCTAAAAATCTTCACATATGGCAGTAATAATAGAACAAGTCTGCTTTCCAAGGGCCACCCTAAGTACCAGGTAATTGTCTAACTGAGCAAACTCATCCATGGGTATGTTTTTTAGGTTTTTGCAAGGCAAATTGTGTTAAGTGGTTTGCCCAAGGCCACATAGCTAGGTAATTATTAAGTGTCTGAGACCAGATTTGAACCCAGGTACTCCTGACTCCAGTGCCGGTGGTTTATCCACTGTGCCACCTAGCCATCCCCATCCATGGGTATTCAAGGATAAATGTAGAAGGACTACAAAGAGAAAAAAATATAAAAATTTTCAAAAAAAAAGTTTAAGAAACTATTTTCCTCATTAAGAATAATATAACCACCACATTGAATCTAACATCACAATCCCAAATGTGCTTTGGAGCTAAAGAGAACAAAGAAGACAAAAGCAGTTAGAGTGGACCAAATGTATGCAGAGAATATCCAAACTGGAGGTAACATTAAAGAGCATTAAGGATCTAGTATATATCGTATTAGAAAGAGGGCAAAATAACAAAGGAATGTTAAAAAACCCCAAATCTCAAACTTTATGCTTCCCCCCCCAAAGGCAACCAAAAGAACATTGGTAGCTATTAAATGGTATACCTTCTCTCCCATCTATACTAAATCTTTGAGTCTTCTTTACACAAAGACATTATTGATAAGGATATTATTAGGGAACAAGTAGGCATTCACAAATGATTTTGAACAGGAAGGCACATTGTTACCATTTCACAGTTAACTAAAAGATGTGAAAATTATTAGATCTCCTTCTCTTTATTGTTTATTACCAAAAAACCCCATTTGATTTGGTAAAACAAAAATTCTCTTTAAGTCTCTTTTGCAAGCTATCTTCCACTCATATGTCAAAATCATTAAAGATTCCTTAGACGATAATAAGACAGAAATAATTTTGTCCAATGACCCCTTGATAACAAACATCAGGTAAGGCATAAAATATAGAGATGTATACTTGCTAAAATTAACTGCTGCTGTGATAGAGGAAATACTTCTCACAATCCATATCGAATAATTCCCCATAAATAGTGAAGTTATACAAATGCTCCTGTTTGGGATGACATTGTGCTGATTACATTAAGCATCAGAACATTACAGAGACTGTAATCAGTCAAAGGAGTTTGTCCTTTCACATAGGAAAGATCAAATGGATGAAAAATGTTGCCCTGATCTCAACACATATCTGGATGGACACTCTATAGAATTTATCCACTTTTGTATGTCTTGGATGGACAGTGTGAATAGTCAAAGAGTGTGTTCCAGAGTGAAAGAGGAAGAGGGGAACTGGATTGCTTTCAGGAAATTACAAAGCTACTTCACTGACACAAAGTTGCTCACAAAAGCAACAGTCCATTTTTTGCCAGTAATAACATTCTGCCAGTATTGCTATATAATAGCAAAATAACGAACACAAAATGCTTCAGTACTACTAGAAGTAAGTGTCACACAGAGGTTATGGAGAGTCACGAAGAGGGGAAGAAGGGGACAGAGAGACATGGATGATTATATGGCAAGGAGGAGGAATAATAGGGGTGTAGTTAGAGTGCAACATGGGTATCCTTTTCATGTCGGGAGCATTCAAGGACAGCTGACAGTATGGTAGAGGGAGCCCCTAAGGAAGAGCTTCCAGGGAGAGTATATTTGTCAAGTACATAGGGTACTGGCTGATATATAGGAGATGTTATAGAAATGCTTATCCTCTTCCCCTTTTCTTCCACTTCAATAAACTTTTGGGAGGATCTGGATGCACAGGATGAGCAGGCATAGCTGGGTGAATAATCTGTATCACTGGCAAGAACTTGAATACATGTAAAGTATTATGTGAAGTTCAAAGAAATCAACTTTATGGGTTCAAGATGAAGGAAACACAGCACAATTATCTCTGAAAAATATCAGAGCGTTTTAGTGGCATGGAAGCTCAGTAAGAACCACAGTGTAGATAGCAGTCAAGAAAGATAATTAGTGTAAGGCTGCCTTAAAAAAAGGCATCACTGCCAGGATGGGGAGGTGATAATTCTCCCGTACAATGCCCAGGTCAGATCCCGTCTGGAGTACTAAGTTAGTCCTGACACTTTAAGTGTATTTTTGTTTTAACAAATCAAATGGGGTTTTTAGGAATTTTAGGAAGAACATTTAACAACTTAGAGAGTGTACAGAGGAGGGCCACCAGGATGATGCTGAACCTTAAATTCATGTCATTTGAAATCTATTGAAGAAACTGTTACTGCTCAGTCTGGCAAAGACAAAACTCAGCAGAGACTTTGAAAGATCTGTCGAGGGGGAAAGGGATTATACAGTTTTTCTTGGCCTAGGAGTAAAAGCCTAGGATTAATCACTGCAAGTTACAGGGACAAATTTAGTTTAGGTGGTTGACAGAAGTTTTGGAGACTGAGACAATAGTATGTACAAGTCTTAGGAAAGAACTTGTAACCCATCCAGAAGAACGTTTGTTTGAGATGGCTGCTCATAATGCTATAGAATGTTTTTAATATACTTTGTATAGAGTTGAGAAAGTACTCTTAGAAAACAAATTCTGTATTTCATTAAATGTCAACTTAAGGAATATTGTATTGTTTGTGAGACCAGGACATTCTTTTGCAAAGGAGGATAATAGCAAGAACTTTTCTTGATGTTAGGAAAATATTCATAACAATTAGCACTATCCTTAAGTGGAATTGGCTGCTTTGAGAAATTGTGGTTTTCCCTTCTTTGGAAATCTTCAGGCAAAAACAGAGTGAACATTTTTCTGATATGAATTCGACCCAGAGAATGCCTGAGAAAAATCTTGATTTAAATTTCTGATTCTGTGACCTGAGGGTTTGTTTAGTGAACTGCAAAGCCTGTACTGTGGCAGGATAACCAAAAAAGGCCAGTTGGATTTTAACAGATGTGAGCTTCATTAAGAGACAGATGTATGATATCCAAAGAGAGTGAAGTGCTAACTCCTCTGTTTCAGATCATATCTTGAAGTACTGTACCTAGCTGTGGGTATCACATTTAGGAAGTTGGAGTGTATGTGGAGGAGGATGAAACAGGATAGTGAGACTGAAAACTGGGCCATAGAAAGATGCAAGCACCTAAGGATATTTAGTTTGGAGAAGAGAAAGCAGGGAGGAAAATATAAATAGACTTCAAATACTTGAAAGGTTATCATGTGGGATAGAAGAAGGGAAAGAACCACTCAGATAGATCCTTTCTGCTTGTTCTAAGAAGACAAAAATCAGGATTAAGGAGTGGAAGCTATAAATAGGCAAATTTTCCCTGAATATAAGAAAAAACTGTATCTGAGTCTTATACCCACTTTGTGCTAGAGCACACTGCTATGTTGAAAACAGCTATTCTGAACACTGCAAATAAATGCTATGAGGAATGGATAAAAGGAAAAAAAGAGAAGGGAATAAATGAAAGTTCTCTTGCTATATACTGTACTGTATCCTAACATGCCTATTACTCTACTTACAGTTTTAGAACAAGTAGAAATGAGGATAGAGTTCATTCAGCAAATATTTATTAAATGCTTACAATATGGGATAAGATATTAATGAAATCTATTACTGACCTCAAGGAGCTTATGCTTTAGTAATAATCCTACAGACAACCTGCAACATTTGAAATTGTAGTTTCAGTAAGCAATAAAAGTAGTAAAGCACTCTCTCCTAAGTCCTTAGATGTGTGAGCTATGTCCATAGTTAGAGATATCCAAGTCTTATCTATCTGGGATGACTGGAGAGATGGCAAGCCTAGTTCCCAGATTGGAGCTTTTGAGACTCCACAAACCACCATTGATTAATCTGCTAAGTAACTTACTTCATAATCATTAGAGTTCTTTTCCTTCCTTGGGGGTGGGTTTAAATAGCTTCTTCATCTATCCAGTCAAATATACTGCCATTTTACTTGTCTTTTTAAGGCCTGGCATAAAAAGGGATGATTTTTGTCAGCTATAAGCTTGCAGTAGAGTATCAAGAAATCAAAAGAGCCAACATCAAAGAAAATTGCTGAACTAGGTGTTAGATGCAGCCATTGATTTTTCTCCAGTTGTATGTAAGAAAAAAACCCCACAAAAACTGTGAAGTATACAGCAGTAGAATTTCTAATACTCTCTTAAAGTCATCTGTGACTTCCTTTCATTTTTTACATGTAGGATAGATTTATGTTACACTTAAACATATTATGGTAGCTTCTAATAACATGTTAAAATTATTTCTATATCATATTATATTGTGGTCAAATCTAGTAGGAATAAAAAACAAAAACTACTATACTTCAGAATTTGTATTTCAACTTGAAGTTTGTTGCCTGTAATATTAGGTGTATTGGTTTGTGTCAGTCTGGAATAACTCTGGCATACAATTGGTTACTCTCTACCATCTCTACCTTTCCTAGAAATAATGTCCTACTTTTGATGTTCAGATTTCTTCCATGCCAAATATAAATCAGTGCTTACTGTTGAGACATAGGAGTTAAATGGGGAGCTTTTTCAAAGTATAAATCAAACTTCCAGGTACTTCAAGGGTATATAGCATGAAAAGTGTTTGATCTTTAATAGCTTTCTGATTCGGATAATGTTTTTTAAAATATCTAACAAATTGGTATTTCTGTGTTGCAATCACATATATTAAATTTTATCCAACTGCAGCTTTTATCACATAGAATACTTTAAAGACAAAGACAAAATCTCAGACAATTGTAACAAGCAACAAAATTGTTCCAAATTGTAATTTATGTCTTAGAATAGTATCTTTAAAAAAACAGAGATTGATTTATCTTCTTACTACTACATTGAGTCATTAAGTAATTCTAGTTAGGGAGACTAGATGGTGAATTGGATAGAGAACCAGGCCTGAAGTTAGAAAGACTCATCTTTCTGATTTCAAATCTGGCCTCATACCTTTATGACCATCCTAGGTAAGTCACTTAACCCTGTTTGTATTAGTTCTTCATTTGTAAAATGAACTGAAGAAGGAAATGGCAAACCACTCCAGTACCTCTGTCAATAAAACTTCAAGTGGAATCATGAAAAAGTCAGACACGACTAAAATTACTGAACAACAAAAATTCTAGATAATAATTTTTAAAATATAGATGTGTGCCTCTTTATTTCTTTTTGTTTTCTCCTCTCCTCTCCTCTTCTCTTCTCCTTTCCTCCCCTTCCCTCCCCTTTCTCTTTCTTCCTTCCTTCCCTCCTTTCTTCCCTCCTTTTTAAGAGATTAAGCAGACTATATAGACCCCAAAATTAGTGAGATTAAGTGTTAGCCTACTGTATTTACAAAAGTTATTGTTTGCAAGATTGTATTAATTATTTGATATAGGCATATAGGCATTTGAAAAATTTGATATAGGCCTTTGAAAAATTCCAGTGCCTGCTCAAAATGTTTGGTTAGAAGTGCTTTATGCTGGCTTAGTGGTAAATAGTTATTATATGATGCACATGTATTCAGTTGAATTTATTTTAATTTTCATACATTTTTATATATATATATTATAATTTAATCTTACACTAAGCTAGAGCCTCCATACTTATTTAATATTTTGACTTCTTTTTCTTTCTTTCTTTTTTATTTTTATGCATCATTTTAGGGATCACGAGACCATTCAAATCTCTCCATTTCTTCAAGAAGTACTCTTCATGCTGACCGAAACATGAACGGGGATTTCTTGCCACTGCAAGCTGAGCTTGATACACCTTATACTTTCCTAAAGGAAGCATTTGTAAATAGTTTGCCCCATACTCAAGCTTCCCATTCCTCTGCTGTGACTACAATTACTAATTCCAAAAGAACAATATAAGACAGATTCTGATTTTTATGAAAATAGCATGGAATTATATTTTTAAGAATTAAAATGCTGTGTGAAAGATTTTCTTATCATATAAATTCTGTTTCAGTATATTTAACAATAATTTGTCTTTTTAAAAATTAATTTGTGAGATTCCTCAGTGTCTTCCTTTGTGTCGGGTGTTTGTGTGATTGTGTGATTGTGTGTGTGTGTGTGCGTGTGTGTGTATCTATGTCTTCTTGCATTAATGAAATAACCAACTTGGGTTTTTTAAAGTTTTATTTATTATCATAGTTGCTCATTTTTATGTAACATATTTTTAAATGTTAAAGAATGACACATTTTGGGTAATTTTCTTCAGACTTAAAAAAATCAATAAGCCATTTTAGTCTCTATCTATCAAAGTTGTTTCATACTTGTCTATTTTAAAGCAGGGCTGCAATACTTTAATAGGATCGAGAGAGCTATTTGAAATGTATGCCAATGATTCCTGTCATTTCATGGCAGCCCTGCCATGGTTCACTGAGCCCCCTCTTCTCTCTTGTCAGCTCAACTGAAGACAAGCATTTAGTTGCAAACTTTAAGCAGGTTGTGCAAAACAGAAATGATGTGACTGCTCTCCTCCTGCACAATAATGTCACTCCTGGTCAATGTGAGAAGGTCAGGGTGCTCCTTGTAAAGCTACATGATACCATTTGCCCATTTGAACAAGTTAAGTTAACTGCTGAATCTGGTCCCTGCAGGCGGGGAAAACTCATCCTTTTATCAACGGCAGTGGATAAGAAAGTCAAACCATTGTGCAGGGAGAATGTCGATGGTGTGTTTATGTACTTTCTAAGGACAGTTCCCAAACCAGTGTTGCAGGTAATACATTTAGGAGAAGGTAACGGCTGCCTTGACCTTCAAAAGCGGCTCTCTTTCTGTGGTGGTGGGTAGGACCCCGGAGCGACGCCCCTCTCCAAGCCTGACAGAATTGAGAGCCAGGCCATCGCCCTGCATTTTCTGCCTTGTAGCACACAAAAGTAAAATTGTATGTCAGGCCGAGATGTCGGGGAGCTGACAAGACGCCCCAGTGACATTTCAGCCGGAAAGAGCAAGTGTCTCACAACCAAGTGGTCAAATATCAAATAATAGGTCAAGCAGGAAGGAGCTGGGTTCTAACCACCGAGAGCTTTCTGGGGGCTGACTTGACAAGCTTTGGGGGCCTTGTGGCTTGACAAAGTGATGTTGTGTTGGGTAACGTAGACAGATGCTTCTTAGCGCCTCCCGAAGAGCAGACATTGACATTGATTAAACTCTTTAACCCTTAAAGGTTAGACCCTCTCAGTTTGCATCAGGGTAAGTGGAGAACAAAAGAAAATGTGTAATATGTAATTGGCTTTTATCTTAATCATTGTATCCTTACTGCTATTAACTTTTGATGGGTGCTATTGTTTTCCATGTGTTCTGATACCAAATCCATATATTAATCTGTTTTTTATAATGAAGTCATGATACACTAAAAAATAACATAATGTCTTATGGAATTTGTGATAACATATACTTCATTCAATGGGGCATTAGACTGAAAATTGTCTTATTATTAGTGATAAATAAAATTGAGACACAAATAGGCATATTAGCAAAATTCACCAAGGGATGTTTATCTCAGGTAACAAAGGAAACATTTTCCATAATAGTAAATATACTCTGTAAGGGCATTTTATATGATAGGAATTTTATATAACTGTGTTTCTTTAATGCTATTTTTGTTAAAACTGGATCTTCTACCAAATAGATCACATTCTGGTTGTTTTTTTTTTAATCTATATAATTTGAGAGTTAGTACATCAGAATAGAAGGAACATTAGACTCAAACCCAAACACCTGGGTTCAAGTCTTTCCACTAGTTCAATACTGTGTGATTTTGGGGAATGACTTCATCTCCTGGGGCCAGTTTACTTATCCTTAAGATACAACTTACCTGTCCAAGAAAGTTTGGTGTAAACTTTATTGTGCTATATAAATGTCTCTTAGCATCATCATCATCATCATCATCATCATCATCATCATCATCATCATCATCATCATCATCATCCTGCATTTTAGCATGATTACATTTTCAACTTTCAAATTAATTACAATCCAGGTAACTTTTTATATTTCATATAGGTAATAGAAATTTTTTCTCATCTCAAAAATTTTCATTTTCAGAACATTTTGAATATTAAGGATATTGATGTTGGTGTTTGTTATTTTGATACTTGTATTTTCAACAGCCTTATATTTTAACAGGAAGTTATAGTCTAGGAGCAGCTAGGTGATGCAGTGGATAGAGCACTGACCCTGGAGTCAGGAGGACCTGAGTTCAAATCTGGCCTTAGAAACTTAACTAATTACCTAGCTGTGTGACCTTGGGCAAGTCACTTAACCCTATTGCCTTAAATAAAAAAAGAAGTTATATTCTAGTATATAGGTGATACCATATCTATCACCTAGACACTAGAATATATAGAATATTATAGTATATATAAAATATATATATATATTACATATATACTAAATCCATAGTATATATATATGTTATATATGTATGTATGTATATATAAATTGCCAGATTTTTGTCAACTTTATCTCTAACAATCTTAACTTATATTAATATTTTATATAATGTCTTAGGAGAGAAAAATTCTAAAATGATTTCTAATTCACAAGTAAACATGTCCATATTTACCATACAGCAATTACTGAAAGTCTATAGAAATGGACTTGAGCCATCATTATACCATTGCATTCACTACCAAATGTACTCTTATATTTATACCATATGCTTCCCCCCCACCAAAGTCAGACTCAGCAGGAGGAAAAGATTTAATGGCATATCCTATGGAGATCTGAGAAACTCTAGACTGCTTCTGAGCACCTTAGTGACCAATTGCTGCATATTTGAGATCTGTATTGCATTGGCAAGAACTATAGCTATATCAGCTTCCTAACCTCCTTAAGAATGATCTATAGAGTAGCCTGTTCTCAGGAGGATATGTTCAAATATTTTTGTAGAGGGAAGGAAGTTTTACTTTCCATGTCAACATGTGGATTTGTTACTGACCTTCTGTGATCTAGAAAAATATTCTACATCTACCATTAACATGAAAGGGACCATGAAGAAACAATGCCGATACCTGAGTCACTTCTTTACAGATGTGTCTGCCAAGATTTTCATTATAAACTCTTTTTTGGAAGATCATATTTCAAATTCAAACCCATTCATGATGTACAAAAATCAATACTTAAAGATGATTTAATTATAAGCCCAATTAATTGTTTTTAAGTATAAGAATAATCACTTTGACACTCATTAAGTTTTAGCAATCATTTTGATGTTTTTTATTACTAAAACATGTCATAATGAAATATACAATAAAATCACAAAATTTCCAGATTAAATTCTTAACCTATAATTTTTAGATTCATTGAACCAATAAAATTCACAATGTGACTCAATTTCTATAATCTGGCTCCAGGAAGCTCCACAGTCTTATCTCACATTATTATTCTTCATTCCCTCTTTTTTTTCCACTCAAACTAGATTACCAAAGTTGGCCAAACTTATTGCCTGAACTCTCACTTCTATGCATTTCCACAAGCCATCCTCTATACCCAGAATGCCATCTTTATCTCTGCTTCTTAGGATTAGGCTGGGATCTCAAGGGCAGAGTCCATCTTTTGTCTTTCTTTGTATCTGAGATACATGAGTCTTTGGTATGATATAGACCTTTAATAAATGTTTATTGACTAATAATTCTTATTGTCCTTCAAGATACAATTGAAAAGTCACCTCCTTAGTGAAACCTTTTCTAATTTCCCCAAGGTTGTGATTTTTTCTGTCCTCTGTCCCATAAACATCTTATTGTATATGTTATACTTTTCTCCCCTATCCCCATCCCAGTATAATGTAAGCTCCTTGAGAGCAGGAACTTTGGGGATTTGTCTTTGTGGAATTGTATTGAATTCTCTGCATTTTGTTACAAGCTTAGAAAATTATTCAGATTTCCTTATGAACTTTATTTTAATCATTTCTGTAACCTAGAAATAATGTAAATATTAAATATGGAAAGTATGAAGAAAACCTTCAAACTTTACAGGTCTTTTTGTCCTCAATTATATGGATTTATATGACTTGAAACCCATGTCTTCTCCACAGATAAAAAGATATGCCATAAAACCATATGACCAGGCAAGATAAGAGCTTATAGTATAAAGCATTTTATAATTTTCAAATTGTTTTGTCATTACATAGTTCATAACTTTTATAGTATCTTAAGATTTACAAAAGGCTTAACTCACTGCACTGCTTAAGGTAGGTGGTGAAAGCATCATCATCCAGAATTTACAGATTAAAGAAAACTTTAGGCTCCAAGAGTTTATGCGACCTGTCTTAAGGTCACTTATTTAGTAGACTGCAGATGGGATTTGAATCTAGGGCTTTCAACACAAATCTAGTGTTCTGGAAGATAGTTTCAAAGCTTCTTGCAAAGGAATTAAAACACAAAATTGGTAGCCTTCTTCCCTCCCCCCCATCCCCCAACCTCCAACCTCCATTCTAACAACTGCAGTCTGACACTGAATTGAAACCTACTATTCATCTAGCCTTGCAAATGTATCTAAGTCCTCATTAGTGGAAATAATGGGTCTGGGTTCTGGAAGCATACATTTGAATTTGCAGTATTGGAAATTTTTATCATTTAAAACAGGGTAATTGGTTCCAGCCCCATAGAAATATACAGTGTGAATTCTAGTAATGCACCCACTTCATGGAATTCATTACTTCTCATAATCTAGACCTGTGTAGTTGTTTGCCAGTTTCTCAAAGTAAAAATTTATGTGGGGTGAACATTATTTACAAATGCTAATGAAGGTCTTTTAAAAATATATCCTAGACTAGGAAACTATTTATAAGATTCTTATAAATTTTGAAAAGTGGCATTCTTATCTTGAATTGTTCCAATTAGATATCAGCATAACTCAAATTCCTGGGATATGAACTCTTTATTCCTTCTCAGAATATCAGCCACCATCCTTTTGTATGCATTTGGCTAGCAATTGATTACAGTATCATGCATATCACTGTATATATATTACGCATTATATTACATCCATAGCCATATATCATACATACACCAGCATGCACACATATCATAATACATATAAACATCTAGTATGACAGGTTTTTCAGATGTACTTTTTTTTTAAATTTTGTAACTTCAATTAAAAAGATGCTTAAAAATGTGATGATTTTTAAGCACCTACTTCAAATGACTTCAGATTTGTCTTAATCTTTGACTAGTTGCTTATTTTATTTATTTAGCTAAACTACTGAAAGGTATTAATAGGAACTTGTAATTTGTATTCTAGATGGAGGGTAGATGATCTGAGCACAATATTTCTGGACTAAGAGTTCAGAAGCCTGGTTCAGGCCTCAGTTCTGCCACTTACTTATTCAGTGTGTGATTTGGGGGGATGCCATTCACCTTTTGAGCCTCAGTTTCCTCATATGTGAATTGTGCTAGATGATGCCAAAGGTATTTTCCAGTTCTATACATCTATGAAACCTCTCTGTTTTCTTTTACTATGAATGCAATATTAAATCTTTTATTATTCATCCCTACCTAAATTTCATTTGTGGATGAATATTAATATTTGATAAATATTTATAATCACTCCATGTAAATAAATGTTTTTCACAATATGTAACAGGCAATATTTAAATCATTTTACTATATAAAACCAAGATCTTAGAATTATTTTTTGTGACCAGATAATTGGGAGAGAAAAGGCAAAATAATTAAGATGGAGCAATTTCTCAAAAATAAAAGGCAATTTAATTCATATGTCTTTAATTGGGGATTTCTGACAAAGTTATGACTCATTACAATTGCTCACATGATTTATTTTAATGTGTAAAATGAAACAAGCTATATATTTTAAATGATGTCTTATTTAGCACAATTGGATGCTATATTAAAGAGAACATAGATGACACTATATTCTGCTCTAGTTAACTCACATCTGGAATTTTATGTTCAATTCTGGGATCCACATTTTGAGATGGACATTGCCAAACTGGTGCATATGTAGAGAAAGGTGAGCAGAACTGACTCATGATTGTGCCTCATGATCAGTTGAAGAAACTGGGGCTGTTTAATATAGAAGAGAGAAAATTTGAGGGAAAGGATGTGAATGTTCCCTCCATGTATTTGAGTGTCTGTGCTATGAAAGAGGAATTAGTCTTACTTTGCTTGCCTCCAGAGGTCAAAACTTGAAGTAACAGTGCCCAGTTGAATATTTTAGGGTGACGTTAAAAGAAAACAAAACCTCAACTCCTTACTACTTAAATTTTCCTAAAGTGAAATAAACTTAATTCAGGAAGCCAAGAGGCATTCTTCCATTACAGGTGCTGAAGCTTTTATTCCCTCCCTAATGGGAGAATCTATTGTTATTTTCCACAATTACTAAAGATTAAATTGTACAGTGAAAGGAGACTTGGATTCATATCCTAGCTTCTTATCTGTGTGACCTTGGGCAAGTCACTTCATGTTCTAGGGCCTCAGTCTTCCATTCTGAAAAAAGGGGTAAGGTGGTCACCGAGGTCCCTGCCAGTTCCCGAGCCATGTTCTTAAATGATCCTATGTACCACAAACTGTAACATCAAAGTATGATGCTGGAGGTGGAGCAATCAACCCAAAGTTATGGCCTTTAGAGTGTCTTATTTCTGTGAGTTTGGCAGATTCTTTGGGGTATGTTTTCAAAGAATTGACTTTAATGTTAGTCATTCAGCAGACAACCCACACAAAGCTTTGAAAACTTACCAGGTTAGTGCTATTTGACGGCAGTTTTTTTGTTTTTTTTTTTGCGGTTTAATTGAGTCATGCTTCATTGTCTTTTATAGCACATTAATGCCAGTGAAAAGCTGGTTGTTGACAGAGTCCTCCCAGTGAAGCATCCCTAGAAATGTTACACCGCTCTAGGAAAATACTGTAGAAGAAAAAGTCTTATTCAGATCTGAAGACGAATTATCTGACAAGCTATCAGATGCTTATAAATATTCACTAGAGGCAAGATTTTAAGATAGGCTCTCTGTCCTCCATAGGTCTTGCCTTCTGTGACTTAGGCATCTGTCTGAGAAATTTAAGTATCAGAATCCAGAATGAACAGAATGACTTTTTCCTTAGCACTTAGATACCTCAGTAAAATATTTCATGAAACAAATACACATAGGAAGGGTAACTGTAATGGATTCTTCTTAATGAGTAGAAAGAGGGTCTCACTGTTGCTCTGTTTCTTTAAATAATAAGCAAAATGTGTTTCCTCAGACTCCTTCTAAGCCCCCTTCTGGTAGGAATAACAGAGGGGCCTGTGGCAGTCTGTGCTTGGAAAGGGCCAAAACTTGGACACTCCCTGACAAATAATTTAGGAACGAAGATTCCAAAGGTTCACTATAGTGTGCAGCATGTACAGCCAGCTATTGAACCTATTGTAAATGCTTCTATGATTACATGAAGCACCATCTGTGAATACACTTGAATTTTCCTCAAGGGAGAGGAGAGACACTCCTAATGATTGCTCTAAGGGCTTTGGAGCAGGATTCCTATGAAGTCAAGTTCACATTCAAAACCACAATTAAAACATTTGCAGACTTTATCTTTTCATTTAGGAAATCAGGAGCATGTCTATTAAAATTTATTTTAAAAAATCTTTCCCTGTTCCAGGAATATTTTTGGAGATGGATGTTGTTCCTTTTTAATGAAGAAATTCTCCAATTTTAAAACTACTTCTTAACTTAGAGTGAATATAATGTTTGTTCTGAGAAGGCTCCTGAGTCTACTAAGAAGACTCTGATAGAAGTCCAGGTAGACATTTCCTGACATGCAGGTACTCTAGCATCCCCACCTATGATGTTAGTTCACTTTGACAGACTAGTGCCCCTAGTCTAGTGGCATACTTAAAATTTCCTAAAGCCATTGGCACCTATCAACCTCCCTGCCTTATTAAAAAGAACATGCTGAATTAAAGTCTTCTCCTCATTAAGGCTCAGTTTCTTTTCTAGTTCTGTGTCTGCTTTAGTTTTTCTGATGCTCTGTCAAAGTCAGACTATCATCTTTTGCTTCTCACTATTTTCAATATAATAACCTCCAGCAACAACTTTGGCATCCTTTTAACCTATTACTTTTAATCAGTTGTGAATTGGAAAAATGGATAATGAAACTTGTTAGGAGAGTGTGATAAATAAGAGTTAATATCAGTACCCGGAAGCCTTTCCTATAGGGGAAATTTCATGTGTGTCAGTTCTCAGACGTTGTGACAGCTATTCTGACAAGTCAGAGACCCTTAAAAGTTCATCTTCAAGATCTAGGATGACAACAGTATATTGCCTTTTAAAATTCATTAATCGACTATTATGTGCAGACCACTGCTAAGATAAGTTGGAGAGATTCAAAGTTTAAATAAGACATGGTCCCTGTCTACACAATGTTAGGTACAAGCTGGACCCTGAGTCTGGCATGATCACAATTCTTTGCACCTACTCCCTGGATGACAAAATCCCATAAGCATTGCAGTGCTTTGACCAGGTGTTCTCTGAACTTGGACAGACACTGGACAAGTATCCATGTTTGGGTCAGGAAGCTCTGCTATATGTCAAATTTATCTCATTGTTGCTGTTACCCCTCATTGTCAGATCTACAGCTCACTGTATAGCCATTGAGATCTCTCTTCACTGCCTTGGGTCCCCAGTGGGCCGGACTATGGCACATGTATCTAGATCCCTCCTTGCTTGCAGACCATATTCTTTACTTTGAAATAAATTTCTATTTGATTCCTGCCTCTCCTGCCTCTAATCCCCTCTGTATGGCTCTGGCCACTCTCAAATTAGAGGGTGTCATTAATTAGTGACAAAAGTGGGATTGGCCTTGGAACTCTGGTACCAATGGGGACAGATGGTACCACTGGAGATTTATTTCTTTGGAGTCTGGTCCATCTTTTCCGGGGAGTCCTGTGCCCTTCCTGCTCCAATACCCCAAACTCCTGCCTTGGTTGAGCTCTCCATTCTTTGTGAGTAAAACTCCAGGTGACCCAGTTCATTTTTGGATGATATCTTTTCTTAAACTGCACACTTCTGTTAATTGGTTTCTCCTCATATTTCTGTTGTTGTTTTTTAAAACTGCACCCCTTTCTAATGTTGACAGGTAAGCATGGGACATAGTATAAATTGGTTTGAGTTATGAGTGTGGGGAGGAGAATACCATGAAGAAAGGCTCAAAAGATTGAGTATAAGATTGTGGAGAACCTTGAATACTAGAAGTTTGAAATTATTCAATAGGTAGCTTCTGACTATTTTTGAACAGAGAAGTAAGATGACCATATCTCTTCCTACAGAAGATTACAGTTTTATAGTTATAAAAAGGATGAATTGAAGAGAAGAAAATGGGAAGTTTGAATGACTTGTTCAGAGTTTGTTACAGTAGTTCCAGTATTGTATCATTTCAGTCATGTCCAATTCTTTGTGACACCATTTGAGCTTTTCTTGGCAAAGATACTGGAATGATTTGCCATTTATTTCTCCAGTTAATTTTACAGATAGGGAAACTGAGGCAAAAAAGGTTAAGTGATTTGCCCAGGGGCATACAAGTAGGAAGTGTGAGACTGGGTCTTTCTGACTCCAGGCCTGGTGCTCTCTCTGCTCTATCATCCAGCTGCCCAGTACTAAGATGATAAAGGCCTCTAATAGAATGATAGTAGTGGGAACAATGATGAGAAGAAGACTGTAAAATATTGACGAGACTTGCAAACAGATCAAATGTGAGAAAACAAAAAATTCAGGACTTTCTTAAAGATTTTTAAAAAATTATTTTCATCCATATGCACATTTATTATTCCTTCCACCCTCTCCACACCTCTCCCTTCAGCAGCAAACAGTCTGGTTAGTATTGCACATACATATTTTGATAAACGTATTTACAGATTACTTATTTTTGGTATAAGTAATTAGGATTAAGAGAAAGAAATACATAAGAGAAGTTTTATAAAGTGTTCATCAGATTCTGAAGGGTGTGTGTGTGTGTGTGTGTGTGTGTGTGTGTGTGTGTGTGTGTGTGTGTGTTTTGTTTTTCTTCCTCTGGATGGGGATAACATTGTCCATAGTCAGTCTATACAGTTGTCTAGCTCTCTGAACTGCTGAGAGAAGCTGCTTTCATCAAGACTGTTCATCTCACAACGTTGTTGTTAGTGTGTACATTCTTCTCTTGATTCTACTTTCACTCAGCATTAGATCCCACAAGTCATTCTCTGCTTCTCTAGAGTCTGACCATTTATGGTTTCTTATAGAACAATAGTATTCCATAGTATTCATGTACCTTAACTTGTTGAGCTGTTCTCAGAGAGCTTGGGCTGAAAAGTCCTGAGGACAGAGCTTTCAGGAACTACTTTAGGGGTTCTGGACCACTTAAGGGGTTAGTTAGTTGAGGAGAGAGGGAAGGATTAAAAGGAAAATTACTAGTTACCCTCTGAAATCAAAGAAGGGACACAGCTGCCATGAAAGGTCCAGAAAAATACCACCATTACACTTTCCATTTCAGCCTTTGGGATAGGACATTGTCAAGTTCCCACTCTTTGTTTTAAGTTATTTAAATGTCTATGTTTGGAATACACTTTGGAGAATGTTAGAGCATCAATGAGGCAAAGGGAGCAAAAGAAGTCATTCCAGGTCTAGTGACAGCCTGTATAAAGTCTCAGAGGTAGGGAAGTGAATGTCCTATATGTCCTATGTGAAGAGCAACTAGAAGACCAGGATGTCTGTAGCAGAGTGAGTGATGGAGTAGTATGAAATAAGACTAGAAAGGTAGGTGAGAATCATTTGTTGGGGACTTTAATTGTCACTGAAGAGTTTTGAACATAAGAGACATTTTTAGGTCTGTGTTTTAGAAATGGAAGTCCGACAGTCAAGAGAAGAATGGAATAAAGAGAGAGGGAAGCTAGAAGAAGCAAAGAGAATTATTAGGGTGGTGATTGAATGAGTATAGAGGAGGACACAAATATGTGAGAAATTGTGGGGGGTAGAATTTACAAGAATACAAGAAACTGAAAAGGGAGTCAGTACTGGAGGAAAGAGAGTCAAAGATGACTTGAAAGTTGCAAAACTGGGTGACCATATGGATGGCAGCTCATCCCCAATAGAGATAGAAAAATTTGGAGAGAGAGGTTTTGGAGAAAACATGATGAGTTCCATTTTGGATATGTTGAGTTTGAGATACCTATAGAACACCCAGATTAGGATGTTTATTAGGCAGTTAGAAATGATAGATGGAAGTCAAGAGAGTGATTTTGATTGGATGTATATATTAGGTGACTATATAAAAATAATAATTGAATCAAAGGGAGTTGATATCATCTAAAGAAGCTTATAGAAGGGCTTCTTAACCTTTTTGCTATCACAGACTCCATTGGCAGTATAGTGAAGCTTATGAACTCTTCAGAATAATTGTTTTAGATTCTTAAAATACATTGGATTATAAAGGAAAATAATTATATTAAAATATCTATCTATCTATCTATCTATCTATCTATCTATCTATCTATCTATCTATCAACTATTTATCTATATTTTAAAGTTCACAATTCAAAAGAAAACAGCCCAAGACAAAGCTTTGGGGACTGGCCAAGTTAGGAGGCAGCTGCAGGATGATGATTCATCAAGACTCAGAAGGAATAGTCAGACAGGTAGGAGGAGTCCCAAGAGAGCTGTGCCTCAGCAGCCAAGGGAAGCAAAGAGCATCCAAGCTAATGGACTATCCAAGCTAAAGCATAAACAAAATCAATCTGTGGCCTGAGATTTACAAGTCAAGAGATTATAGGTAACACTGCCAAGGAATTGCATGAGGTTGAGGAGTGAGAGGTGAGGAAATTGAAGCAACAAGTGTAGGAAACCTTCTAGGAATTTGACTTTGAAAGGAAGAAGTTATTACTGTGATGGCTTGTGGAAGTTTTTTGTTTGGTTTCTTTTAATAGGAGGGATGGATATGTTTTTAGGTGGCAGGGAGGTAATCGGTAATCGGTGGACTGGGATATACTGAAGATGAATGAGAGTAAATGATTGATGTGGCAAATTTCTAGAAAAAAAGACTCCACCCTGTTTATTCCTCATTGTATTAATTCCCCAATTATTTATCAGTCTTAGTCATTAGATAGATGGGGAAGGGAGAGAGGGTACAAGCATTTATATATTGTCTTCTGTATGACAGAACACTGCTAAACACTACAAATATTACTTCTTTTGATCCTCAAACTCTTTGAGGTAAGTGCTATTAAGAGGCAGCAGTTAAGTGACTTCATATAGCAAGTGTATGTGATTGAATTTGAACTCAGGTCATGCTGATGTCAGATCCAAGGCTTTATTCACCACATTGCCAAAATTCTTTTTCTTTAGATAAAAATTTCATGCTCACATTATCTGCTCAAGTTCTCATACTTGTGATCAGTCTTACTCCTTCCTAGGTCCATCCCACCCACATTCACCCATCTTTTATTCATTCCCATTGCACCCTTCAATACTCCTGCTCTACTTACAACAAAATCCTTTATAGCCTCAAACTTTTCAACCAACATTCCTTCAACTTCCTTACTTTAAGTAAAACCTGGCTTTCCATGAAGAACACCACATCACTTGAAATCTTTTCCTTTAGAGACCACTCTTGCAATAGTGGCAAAGGAGGTTAAACTAACTGAGCACTGGGTTAAACAAAGTAGGTCTGAGTTAAAATTGGCTCAAGTTCAAGGGCATAAAATCTGATCCTGTACATGGTAGGCTTAGGAAAGCTGGAATAATGGTTCTTCCATTTCTCCCCAGTCTTTGCTTGGTGGAATTGTGACAACATTCTAGGTCTTCATTATTATTACCTGGGGAAAGGACAGATTTTTAGACAAGGGCAGAAAAATAAAGGTGAGAGAAGAGGAAGAGTGAAGGATTCAGCAGCCAAGACATTTGACAAATATTCCCTAATCATTTTTTCTTCAAAGATCCCAAGAAGGGTATAATTTCCCTAAAATAGGAAGCTGTGCCTATAGAAGAAAACAAAATACTAGAACTATTATCACTAATACTTAATCTGATATATATTTCAGAAAATATTGTCCAATTTGAAATTGTTAAAGATATTTATTACAAATCCTTTTCTTTAGTAATACAAATACATTGAACATCATTTTTATTTCTAAGGGCAAGAACATATCTAAGGGATATGATATCTCTTTGTTTTTTTCTGTTTCATGATAATTTCATGACTCGTAAGATTAATTAGTGAAATCTGTATACTTTCCCATTCAATTTATTTGCTCATCTTCCAAGTAAATAACTACTGAAAGTGAATGAGTGCTTGGTCTCAGAGAGCTTTTAATGGCAAATTAATAATGACATAAATAAGAATTGTATGAAATTTCCAGAGACAGGACGATTTAGCCATGAGACTACTTAAATGTGAGCCAAAGGACTGAAGGCTCATTCTCAGCCCTGTCCTGGACTCCCTGGCAGCATCTCTGCATGCAAATTGAACAGATCCCCTGCAGTTTGGCCAATTTGTTCATGTCTGTGGACTGACAACAAGTGATGCCATTTCAAAGCAAAAGCAGTTCTACCGTAGTGATCAGTATTGCTTACAAAGTCTAACATGACGAGATTGGCATTGTGCTGCTGTCCAGCTCATTGACCGAGCATAGATATGCAGAGTCACTTTGTGTCTTTGACTTACCTTCACCACTGAAGTTTCAGGTTCTCAGTCTTTTGTTATGGAAAATAGTCCCAACTAAATTGGGTGACAGAAGTTTATGAGTGACAGAGATCTATGTTTTGTTTTAAAGTAGACCTGAAAAAAGGGAGAAGTTTAGTATTTCACCAACAGCTCTTTCACTTTTTCTCCTCTCCAAATCCCTACCTCGACCCCTACTCCCCTTTCTCTTTCTCCTATGTTCTCACAGCATGACTTCCAAGGGGGTACAGATTAAATGTTTGGGGTTATTTGAAAAGTATTTGAAGTTCTTCTCCAGAAAAAAAATGTACTATAGTTAAATAATTTGAAAGAGAGGAGTTCTTTTTTATGCTCAACGAAAAAGAGTTCAATTCCTTTAACATCTAAAAAAGGCAAATGCTTCTGTCAGAGTATATAAGAGCTCATAAATTTCATATGGTATTTGGAGCTAATTTCAGGAGCATGCAACCAAAAACCCTTTTATATTCCATCATATTCTCCTTGACATGTTACTTCTCCTATAGATTTTTATGTATGTGTGATCTTATTATTAATTTACATTTATATAATACTTTAAGGTTTACAAAACACTTTCTTCACAACAACCCGATGAAGTAGGTTGTGCATGTGTTTTTAATCCCATTTTACAGATGAAAAAGCTGTGCTTCTTTGATGTTAAATGGCTGTCCATTTACACACAACTAGTAAGTGCCTGAGCTAAGGTGACAGGTAAGCATCAGTAAATCATTGGATTTGTTGCATATTTTCCTACTTTTCCTCTTATCTCACTTTTTCTTAGTGAAATATGTCTTGCCTTTGGTCAGGAAATTATATATTTACACTAGCACCATTTAAAAAAATTCTCTAGCTGAAATGCAGAATTTTAGCAGTTTTTATATAGTATTTCCAACAGTTTGCTGCCATTTCTTAGGATTTGGGAAGTTTATCCTGGTTTTGTTTTTTGGTCTTGGATTTTTTTTTTAACTTTTCCCCCCACCCTGTGAAATGTCTGGAGGAGCAGATGTGAGTTTCTGGCAAAGTGACTAATGGGTGCTTATGAGGGGCTTTAGACCAGAGATACATATGGCCTCAGAGAAACTCTGCAGACAGTTGTCACCTTATGAGGTGTTTAGCAAATGCTTAATATTTTCACAACTACCCCTGAGCTGTTGTCCTAACCAAAAGCTGCGCACAAAACTATAATAATTTGTGCAGTGAAAAATACCTAGTGATTACTCAGGAGAAAGGATATTGATATCTATCACTTTAGTTAATGTTTAGAAAATAATTTTTTGTCATTAAGATAAGAGATAGTGTTAAGTCTAACCTTAATATTCCTTAAGTTTCACTTTATTTTCACATTTTTGTCTTGCTTTTCAAATACCTCTTTGCTTTCCTTTATGTTCCTACTTTCCTTCTCTTTCTAAATTTCCTTCTCATCTTTAAGAGGAAAAAAGAAACAAAGAGCAGATTTGATTTTTTTTAATATGTCCATGTAGGAATCTTCGAAATTTAGGAAAATTAACTCGTGAGCATTTACAGAATGCTTTAAAAATTTTTAAAGCAGCAATTTATAGACTGGTTCTCATTTGATCCTCACAACAATCCTGGAAGAAGTGCTGTTATTACCCTCATTTTACATATGGGAAAACAGGAGAGAGATGGAGAGGTTAAATGACTTGCCCAGGGTCACAAAGTTAGTAAGTGTCAGAGGCTGGATTTGAATTCAGTTCTTTCTGTCTACAGATCTAGTACTCTACTCACTGTGTCACCTATCTCTACATTGATCTTTTAGCTCTTGTTTTATATATCCAAAGTAGTAGCAAACAAAAATGGGACAGGATTAATAGAACTTTTAAAAACTAAAATTAGTACCTAAACTAAAGAATATAAAACCAGCCTAAGATTGTATTAGAACACAAATCTTCGGGGGGCGGAGCCAAGATGGCGACATGAAGGGATCCAGTCTTAGGAGCTCTCTGATAAAAACTCATAAACTAAGGACTCTAACTAAACTTTCGAGAGACAGAACCCACAAAGGGACCCAGTGAGGCAGTTCTCCTACTCAAGGTAACCTGGAAAAGAGCAGAAAGGCTCTGCTCCCTGGGACCGGAGGGGCGGCCCGCCAGAGGGGTGGCCCGCCAGAGCCAAAAAACTTCAGACTCCCGGAGGCAGCCCCAGGGTGCTGGGAGCCTCAGCTCAGAGCAGCAGGGGAGTCTCCTGAGCTGCACCCCGGGGAGCACTGGCACAAAGTGGGGGAACAGTGGGGGACCTCTATCAGAGCAAGCACATGGAGCCCAGCCCTCAGGGCACACAGCCAGTAGCCTGGTCTTTCAGCAGCCCTGATCCAGGAAACAGAAGCAGGTGGAACCCGTAAGCAGGAGCCCCCAGGGCATGAGCCCACTGAGCTGAGGGAGGGGAGTGAAGAGAGACTGCAGAGCTCTGTCCTCTGCCCCTGGAACAGGACTCTGGAGCTCTGACCACATTCAGATCCTGATCGCAGTCTAGGCCCCCCCATAGAACAGCAGGGCCCCCCCACCTCAGCCCTGTGGCAGAGGGGGGCGCTTATGGTCATTCACAGACCAGGAGGGAGGGCAGAGCCTCACACACTGAGACCCTTGTGGGAGTGTCCCAAAATCTCAGGAAGCACCCCCCAAAAAAAGGCTTAGGTTGGGAAAATGAACAAACAAAGAAACAAGAGGAAGACCATTGAGAAATATTTTGCAAATGAGCCCAAGAAGGATCAAAATACTCAGTCTGAAGATGAGGAAGCACAAGCTCCTGCATCTAAAGACTCCAAGAAAAACAGAAATTGGGCTCAGGCTATGATAGAACTCAAAAAAGACTTTGAAAATCAAATGAGGGAGTTAGAAGAAAAACTTGGAAAAGAAAGGAGAGAGATTCAGGAAAAACATGAAAATGAAGTCAGCAGCTTAGTAAAGGAAATCCAAAAAAATGCTGAAGAAAATAGCATGCTAAAAACCAGCTTAGGTCAAATGGATAAAACAGTTCAAAAAGTTATTGAGGAGAAGAATGCTTTAAAAAGCAAAATTGGCCAGATGGAAAAAGAGATAAGAAAACTCTCTGAGGAGAATAAATCCTTCAGACAAAGAATAGAATTCAGGGAGATTGATGAATTTACCAGAAATCAGGAATCAATACTTCAAAACCAAAAAAATGAAAAATTAGAAGAAAATGTGAAATATCTCATTGAAAAAACAACTGATATGGAAAACAGACTCAGGAAAGATAATCTGAAAATTATTGGAATACCTGAAAGTCACGATCAGGAAAAGAGCTTTGACATCATTTTCAAAGAATTACTACAGGAAAATTGCCCTGATATTCTAGAAGCAGAGGGCAAAATAGAAATGGAGAGAATCCACCGATCCCCCAGAGAAAGAGATCCCCAAAAACCAACCCCCAGGAATATTATAGCCAAGTTCCAGAACTCCCAAGTCAAAGAGAAAATATTACAAGCAGCCAGAAGGACACAGTTCAAATATCGTGGAGCTGCAGTCAGGATCACACAGGACTTAGCAGCAACTACATTGGAAGCTCGTGGGGCTTGGAATACAATATACCGGAAGGCAAAAGAGCTTAGAATGCAGCCAAGAATGAACTACCCAGCAAGGCTGAATGTCCTCTTCCAGGAAAAAAAGATGGACTTTCAATGAACCAGGGGAATTTCAAAGGTTCCTTTTGGAATGGCCGGAGCTGAACAGAAGGTTTGATCTTCAGATACAGGACTCAGGTGAAGCATGGAGATTGGAGGAGAGGGGAGAAATACGAAGGACTTAAGGAGGATGAACTGCATATATAGAAAAATGATACTGATAATATTCATATGAACCATCTCAGTTAATAGAGCAGGTAGAGGGAGCTTTTATAGTTGAAGCATAGGAGAAAGCTGAAGTCGAAGATAAAATATGGTGTAAAAATGGAGTAAATAAGAAAAAAAGGGAAATGGAATGGGAGAAAGAAAAAGGAGAAGGGGAATAGTCCAAGCTATTTCACATAATAATTTTTTTTTTAATTACAATGAGCTATTGCAATGATATGGAAGGGGGGAGGCAAGGGACAATGAGGGAACCTTTGTTCTCATCAGAGATGGCTAGGAGAGGAAACAGCAAATATACTCAATGGGGTATAGACAACTGGAGTAAGAAGGAGGGGGGAGCAGGGGGAAGGGGTGGGGATGTGAATAAAGGAGGAGAGGATGGACCATGGGGGGACAGTGGTCAGATATAACACATTTTCTTTTTTACTTCTTGCAAGGGGCTGGGATTGGAAGGCCTGTCCAGGACCATAGGGCCAGGTGGATGCTGGGCCTCAGGGGTGGTATGGGGGCTCAGGGCTTCTTGGCCCCAGGACCAGGGATCTGTCTGCTGTGCCACTCAGTGACCCTACAGCAGAGTCAGAGTAAAAGGAGAAAGAAAATATAGTACATGGTAGTGGAGAAATAAGAGAGGAGGGAGTTGCAATCAGCAATGGCAACATTGGAAAAATATGGAAGTAACTTTTGTGATGGACTTATCATAAAGAATGTGATCCACTCATGACAGAGTTGATGGTGTTGGAACAAAGACTGAAACACATTTTTTGTTATTATTATTTGGGGGAGGGTGCAGGGCAAGTGGGGCTGGGTGGCCTGCCTGGGGCCACATAGCAGGGTGATCATTGGGTGTCTGGGGCCGGTTTTGGATCCAGGTGCTCCTGGCTCAAGGGCCAATGCTCTGTCTGCCACCCAGCCACCCCTACTATTATTACTATTTTATTTTATTTTGGGTCTTTTTTTCCCTTCTTTTTGGTTTTTGCAGGGCAGTGGGGATCGGGTGGCTTGCATGTCACATGGCTGGGTGATTATTGGGTTTACGAGGCTGGATATGGACTCAGGTGCTCGTAGCTCCAGGGCTGGTGCTTCGTCCATTGCACCACCTGACCATACCTACAATTATTACTATTATTTTTTTAATTTTAATTTTTTTTCTCCCCCCTTTACTTTTTTGCCCAAGCAAGTCTATCTATATTCATGGGGGGAGGAGTATTTTGTTTACTTGTAAACAAGTATATTTTATTAATGTAAAGAATGAGAATAAAAAATGAATAAAAAAAACCCAGGAAAAAAAAAAAGAACACAAATCTTCCTCATACCAGATCCTAGGCTCTGTCCTTACTTAAATCTGAAACAAAAATGAAACAGAAAAAGATATTCAATCTGATGTTTCCTGTCAAATATACAACATGATCCTTTATCTATTTGACCAAAGTGACAGAGCCTCTGTATTTGATTATCCTAATTTGCCAGAGGTTCTCTTATCACTAAATAAACAACATAGAAGCTTGTAAAATACTTATAAAATAAATTATGTGGGACACCTCCATGTTATGGAGAAGTGAAATTAATGACCTAAGTATTATCTAATTAATCTAAGTTGTTTTTCATTATTAAGCTGTGAATTATGGTAAATCACACAAAACTCATAGAGAACAACCTTCTTGCAAAAGTATTCACTGTTTTCTACCTGTAATTGTGGCTCATTTTCTTAAGCTTTTTTATTCTTTGTACATATTGCTTTTTGGTCAGAGAGTATATAGGTAGGTAGAGAAACAAGTGTAGCACATCTGAGTCAGGAAACCCTGGGATTGGGGAGACCTGTGTTCAAGTTTGGCTTCTAACACCTACTAGATCTGTGTCTTTAGGCAAGTCACTTACATTTTCAGTACCTCTAATCATCTAAGACCGTGACTTTAAAGAGGTCAGGTAGGTGGCACGGTGGATAGAGTTCTGGACTTTATCTTCATGAGTTCAAATCTGACCTCAGACAATTCTTAGACTGTATGACCCTGGACAATTCACTCAATTCTATTTGCCTCAGTTTTTCTCACCTGTAAAATATGCTCGAGAAGGAAATTACAAACCACCCTAGTATTCTTGCCAAGAAAATCCCAAATGGGTCACAGACTAAATAATAATGACTTAAAGATAAGTTGCCAGCCCGAATCAGTGAAGGTAGTTTCCTTGAGAGGAGTACCCTACATCAATGAAATCACAGATCCAGGCAAAAAGAAACAAACAAGCAAAGAAGAAAACAAAGGCAAGCAGATGAGAAACTATTGCCTGCTAGTTCTTTCTGAAAGTAGAGCAATTTTCCTTTCTTCATGAAAAAGTAGCAGACCTAAGATAGTATAAATACTTTTAGTTATCTTCTCCCTGAAGTTGATAGATTTCTATTGTCTCCCCAGGTTTTTTGCTTTTACTTTATTCCTCCCTTTATGAAAAGTGGAGCTTTTGTGAGATATCCGATATCTGCCTATGACAGAGAGAAGGTCTGTCAGGAGACCGTAAAATAGGTATCAAGCTGAGTGCAAGAAAAGGAAAAGGGAATCAGCCTGTATTAAGTACTTGAAGGCCAGTATGGAAGACCAGAAATTGAGCTAAGTGGTTTATGAATATTATCTCATTTGATTCTCAGAACAACCCTGGGAAGTAAATATTATTGTTATTCCCATTTCAAAATTGAGGAAACCAAGGCAGGCAAAGGGGTAAGTGTACAGGATCACTCTGCTTGGAATCCAGTCTAGGGCTAGATTTGAACTCAAATGTTCCACCCTCCGGACCCTAGGCTCTGTCTTCCCTTAAATTGAAAACAAAAAATGAAATCAAACACAAGATTACTAAATCTGATGTTTCCTGTAAAAGGCCACTTTGCAAGTGGCTCAAACTCCTCAGAAAATTGATGGAAAAGGAAGAAGTTATAGGAAGCCACAGTCTCCACCCTGAGCTTTGGAAATGCAAATCGCTTCTCCCTCATTCGGGGTCCACTTGCCCAAGATGCTTGCTCAGTTGTTAGAAAGTGAAATTTTAGTCTATGGAGAATTTCAGGGAGTTGTTTTTCTAAGTTTTTCACCTTTGCATTATTGGCTTAATGTAAACTTTTTACTTGTTTGAAAGACACTGTGCAAGTGACTGGTGAACAGGAAGGGATAATTTAGCATGTGAATAAAAGCTGAATTTTTAGAAACTGCTGATGTTTAGAAAATGAAAGAGCTGATAATAGCAATTAATGATTGTGAAATCTGTGCTTCTGTTCTGTGAGTCTTAAAACCAGGTCTAAAATGTGAAGAAGATTAAAATATCTATTGATCAGCTAGTGGGCCAAACGTAAGGTTTAAAAGCAAAGAATTGACCAATATGTATTACATTAATTAAATCCTTCTCTGGGAAGTGAATCAACAGAAGCTGATAACAAGTATCTGTAGTTCCTGAATTGATTCAGGATTGAGTATACTTCAAAGATCTGATGCCACGGATGTCAAAAATCACCTTCAGAAAGGCCTCTTTTTGTGCTGCTGAGGGACATGAGACACTTGAAGTTGGAGGGTACAGCTGATCTGCTTGCTTACCTTACTTATGCAAAGGCTAGAAGAGTAATAAGCTTTGAAGTACAAAGATTTGCGAAAGTGATGCTCATTAAAACACACACACACACAAACACACACACACACACATACACACACACAAACAGACACATCCCTTATCCTTCTGGAAGCTGCAAACTTGGATGGAGTACTTCATAGTAAAGAAACAACAACAACAATCCAGATTGACACAGCTCCTCCACTTGGGAAGCATCCACTGGTGAGACTTGGACCATCGAGCCACCTTTAGAAGCCAGCATGCTGCAGAAGGAAGGCTCCTGGTCATGAAGAGACTTGAATGTGTTTTTTGTTTTTTTAAATACCTAGGCAAATGCTTATAATTCACTTAAATATCTGCCCAGTCTTTGGTAGTTTTGGTTTTCCCCTCTTACTTAAAATAATGCAAATCCACACAAGAAATCTGCACCAAAGTGAGAATTTTGAGAATGAAAAGAAAATGTAACTAGGAAGCATTGCAGACTCTTGGTGTTCCCTCCCAAGAGGTCCAACCCTACTAGGGGTGCTGAAGGAAAACTTGGCTGACTGAAATGATGGGAAAACTTCAGAATGTTTTTCATAATACCAAAGATTTAGAGCTAGAAGGGGCTTTAGAGGTCACATAATCTGACAAGTCTTTTTTGTACAGATGAGGATACTGAGTCATAGAGGTTAAGGAATTTGTTCAGGAGTTGTAAGTCCTAGAATCAGATCTTTGATAACAGGTGATCTGATGACAAATAGAATCCTTTTCTCAGTGTGTCACCTTATCCCACCTCCCGCTTAGTGCCTGTATGCTCATACAGGCTCCTGTGTGGTCACAACCTCTTTCCAAAATATTTAAGTTTTGCATAACATTTATTGAAATTATTTTTGAAAAATTTATTATCTGTTTATTTAGGATTGATTTCAGCACTATTACTGGTTAATGTATTCAAGTTTATCTAACCCCAGCTGTTTAGTAGTTATTTAGTAATTACCCAGATGGAGATGTCCCACAGATTGGTGTTAAACATTAAGCAGATATCTATCAGTATCTTGAAACTTTTAAGGAACAGACTTTAGAGATATACTTATTTATTTCCAGTGAGAGAAACAGTCTCCTAGGGTGAAAAAGAACATCTTTATGAGTCACATTACTTCAAGAAGACAGGGAGGGGGGAAGTAAAGGAGAAAGAGGGATCAGAGGGAAATAGAGGGAAAGGGAGCAGGAGGAGAGAAAGGGAGAGAAGGAAGAGAGGAGAAAGAGAGAAGAGGGAGGAAGGGAGAAGAGAGGGATGGATATTGGAGGAGAAGGAGTGAGAAAGTAGAAGGAGGGAGAGAGGGAAGAAGAGAGGGATGGAGATAAGGAGAGGGAGGATGGGAGGTAGGAGGAGGAAGGCGGGGAGAAGAAGAGGGAGAAGGGAGAGAGGGAGGGGGAGGGAAGAGGAAGATGAGAAAGGGAGAGAGAAGTGAGGAAGGATCTGGCACACAGCAAGGCTTATTGAATGCTGGTTGGTTCATTATAACTTATCTAACAATGGACATGAAGAAACTCCAGGTTAAAGGATTTGCTACTAGGCAGAAGCAGATTTACTCTCTCGTGTCTGGATTGTAATCAGGTCAGTCTCTTAACTGAGGTGAGAACACAGGAGATAAAATACAAGACTGACTCCTTTGTTGATTCATAAAATTTTGGTATCTCTGACTCTCTCTAGTACACATCCATAGTCTTGGGTTTAATTTAGTTCATTTTAGGAAAGATATTAAAATTAGAAAATATCCAGAGGAAGCTGATGGAGAAGAGTTATGCCACATGAGGGTTCATTTAAGGAAGTGTGGATGTTTAAGAAGGAAAAATTTTTAAGAGACATTATAGCTATTTCTAAGTATTTGAAATACTGTTATATGAAAAAAATAAATTGGTCCTATCTGACCTCAGAGGTCAGAAGTGCGAGTAAGGAATAGAAATTGCAGAGGGTGAGATTAAGGTTTGATATATAGAAAAAATACTCAACAATTAAGAGCTTTCACAAAATGGAATTAGCTTCATAAGGAAGTAGAGGATTCTCTCTCATTGTTGGTCTTCTAGCCAAGCTTTGATATCATAGACTATTTTTGAATTCCCTTTCATCTATCGTATTATACCATTTGGTGCCTTCAATATAGCAAGAGAAGAATTGAAAGGTAGTTTAGAATGAATGGGGAATCATTCAGTATTTTGCATAGCAGTGTGGTATGATCAGAACAATGCTCTGGGGAGATGAATCTGGTATTAAATTCAGTATGTATGGGAGGGTAAATAAGATGGAAGAATTTATTTCATTGGTCTAGATGAGAAGTAAGAGTGAAAGAGAAGGGAGGATCAAGAGATAGTGAGAATGAAAGATCTAACAGATTTTTGAAAACTGATTGAACCAGGGAAAGGAAGGGTGAGTTAGAGAAATGGGCAACTCAAAAACAGCTTTGAGGTTTTACACCTGTTTACTGGGAGCATAGTTATAAGTAGTAGCAGGGTAAAATAAATGTGGGGAAGATATTTGGATAGGTGAAATATGATAAATTTGGGTTTAGACATTTTTGAGTTTGAGATGTTTGTGGATTGTCCATATGAAGTTCAACAAGCTGTCACAACGGACTAGGAAGCTTAGATTATAGATACAATTTAGATAGGTCATCTGCTTAGAGGTTTTAGTTGAAACTGTGGAAATGAATTATTGAGAACAGGTAGCGAGAAGATATAGAAAAGGGAATAAGGATGAAAAATACCTTGGACAATTTCCTCATGAGGAGAACTCTGAGGAAGAAAAACAAAAATAATAACAAAGAACTTGAGTGAAAGGAGAACTGGGAGGGAGTGAATAGCATTGTAAAAATCGAGATAAGAGTTTCATCATCAGAGGTAAAAGGAAATGCAGATTAGGAAAAAGGCTTTGATTTGGTTCTCAGAAGGCCACTGATGAGATATACAGCCAATCCTATAGGGATATAATAACCAATCCTAAGCATATGCTTCTGACATCTACTTCTAAACAATTACTTCCAGGTATATAATTACTGACAGGTAATCAGTTTTAGACTGTTGAGCTAATGTGGACCCATCCTCTCTCCTAGTGCCAGAGGGGAAAAGCCAAAGAGAGAGGGAGGTAGATGTCCTAGTTGACCATCAGGTATTTCCTAGATTCGTGATTTATTTGTTATAACATAGATACTTTCTTGGTTTGTATATGTAATTCTATAAGGTGTTTGTTAATATAAGATAGTCTGGCGATTGAAATTATTTGATGTAGTGAAGTTAGGTGGTATTGTTGTTTGCAAGGCAATGGGGTCAAGTGACTTGCCCAAGGTCACACAGCTAGTAATTATTAAGTGTCTGAGGTCACATTTGAATGCAGATCCTCTTGACTCCAGGGATGGTGCTTTATGTACTTCGACACCTAGCTGCCCCAAGTTGGATGTTCTTTAGAATGGAAAACAAAAAATGAAATCTGTATGATGGGTCAAAAAACCAAAATTTTTTTGAGTTACCCCTGTATAGGAAGCACTGTTTTGAGAGATGCAGAAAAAAGTGTATAAAATAAAATCTATGTCACTAATAAACATATGCTATAATATGTTTCCTTGTACCATCTTCTACCTTCTCAGCTCATTTACTCCAATCTCTGCAAAGCAACCACATATACTTTGCAATATAAAACTTTATGCAAATGGAGAGATATAAAATTACTATGCAGATGAAATATTTCTAAATTTGTTTCCAGAATTTTAATAATAAATTATTGAGAAGGGCCATTTTTGTTGTTGAAATAAAATGAGTATTATTTATTTTTAACATAGTTGCAGCATTCAGGTTTCCTATAATGCAATTCACGTCTAAGAGATTATTACTACTATCTGTCTTTTTACAAGATTTATTCTTTTTTCAAATTTACTTATAGACTATCTCAGTGAAATATGTTTTGTCAACAATTAATTCAATTTCCTTCTGAAATAATCATAGACATAATAATTTTTGAATTTATCTGAACATTTTTATTTAAATGAGTGCATATCACTCATACATATATATTATTCACTTCAAAGACATATGGACCTTCTTTATTTACTACCATCTTTACAATTAATGTATATGCTAACACATATATTGGAGCAATTCAAAAGATATTTAAAGATAAAGATATTCACTTAGCAGAAAGGACTGTAAGGGAGAATGATTAGAAAGCATAGATAAAACTTCTAGAATTAAATCATTCTTAGTGGGAACATTGCCTAAATGATGACTTTAGAATAGACTCTAAGATGAGCAAATGTGATCATCTTTGTCGTAAGATTCACAGGACTAAAGAAGATGACTTGAAAGTTCATCTAATTTACCTTTCAACTTCAGATACAAAAATGCAGCCAGTTTTATGAAGATAAAAAAATTGATTTTTTTGTATTAAATACTTCCAAGGAAAGTAGATTATAGCACCTTCATTGACACCATATTCACTTTTTAAACTGTCACTAAGAAATTTTAATTTTCATATGTAGATACTTCTTTCTTCTATCCCATCCACCATTAACTATCCTTGTTATGGAACAATGATAGTTTAAACAGAAGCATACTATCTGTTATGTGATGATAGCCATTATTTATTTTAAGACACCACTAGGAACAGTTTGTCTTTCTTTCTCCACTGATCTTTATAACTTTCAAAATTGACATGTTCTTGGGAAGGGGGGGAATGCTGAGCCATGAAATATTCCATTTTGCTTTTGTTTCTCATTTCTTCACTATTTGAGAAGAAATTCTCTTTCTCTGCTGCATCATTGGGATTTATTGGTGACCTTATATTCTTGAAGATTGTGCCATAAATACAAACAATGCCAAGTGCTACCAAACTGGAAAGTCTTTGGGTATGTATCTGCTGTTAAAGAACTACCCTGGCTAAAGTCAGAATCTCCTCAAGAGGCTTGTTGTTTATGGTTATTGTTATGATGATTACTTATATAATAAATATATGATAAATGTGGGACTATGACAGTAACTCAGAAGACTACAAATGCTTGGAAGATCTGAGTTCTATGTCAGTAGAGGGAACCCACACCATTGGAATCATGGACCCTTGAAGTATTCAAGTATTATCATCAATGGATCTATTTTCATCCTTTCTTTGAGTCTTACTGTAGGGAGCTGTGAAGTTAGGCAAAAGAAACTATTTTGACTACTAGAATCTTAATGTATTTGACCCCTAGCTTTTTCCATGCTTATGGTGAAGGTCAAATAGAAACAACCCCTGTGGTTAGGATGTCTTTTACCTGTATCTCTTTTCCAGATACCACTATGCCAAAAAAAAAGTCTCATTTGTCTTCTGCCTAAGGTGAAGCCTTCATTGGGTCATTCCATTGATTTTTTACTACTGCATCACCTAATCACTATCTGCATCTCCCAGTCTGAGGTGAAAGGAGACAATCCCCCTGGCCGCAGTTCTTACCATAAGCCCTTTAGGATTCCCCATGGATTGTTTTCACACAACACACAGTCCTATAAAATGCCTAATTTTCTTCCCTGTAGGCCCACTAAATGACAATTAGTGGGTGAATGCTAGGCTTTTCCTGTGTGTGGAACTTTATTTCCAAATTCAGCCATTATTCAGAGATTAGGAGGATTAGTTTCACTGTAGGATAATCAGACAGAAAAAGCCCTATTAGAGAACTTGGTACTTACATACTACATTTCATCCAAGCATTTCAAAGCCTTTTACAAATATTAATTAAGTCCCCCTGATACTCCTTCAGGTAGGTCAGTAGTCTCTGTCTGGGTTTTTATTCATAAAGAGCTGAAACAGTTACCTAAAATCATACATGTAATCAGTAGGAAAAGGCAGAAAATAGAACTTAGGATTCTGATGTCCCAGAATTTTATTCTTACCCACAAAGCATGCTATTTGGCTGTTTTTTTAGTTCTTGAAAATCTCTGTTTTTCTGCAAGAGCCAGTGTGATGTAGGTTAAAGTGTATGTGATTTAGAATCCCTTGATCTGAATTCAAATCCCAATTCAGTTGCTTACTAGTCCTGTGAACTTTTTAAAATTCATTTAACCTCTTGGATCTAAAGGTTTCCTAATAGGGCTTTTGTGACGATCAAATGATATACTGAATGTAAAGTATTTTGTAAACCTTAAAGTGCTAAAGGAATTTAAATGCTTATTAGTCATAAATTATAATGTCCCCTACTAATTTTTCTCACAGGATGCATTGAACATATTATAATTAGTTCTAAGTACTATGTCACCATTGCCATTATTAAAATGTATTTATTAAATGGCTAATTAGTACAGTATTAGATAGCTTAAAAATAATTTACACAGGCACAATGCCTGTTCTTAGAGGTAATAATCCAAGTCAGGCTACATCCAACCAATAAACATGAAATCCCTTTAGATATCAGGATAAAAACCTATCAAACAGTATAGAACTTATATTGGTGTCATGAAGCTATTCATTAACTCCCTGGGTGAAAGTAACCTCTCCCTTGAATTTCTAATAACATGTTGCCTGGGTCTCTTTAGCAAGAGACTACAGTATTTGTTTTTCATCCTTGTATCCCTAATACACAACACAGAAGAGTTTCATGGTCAGAGTATTTACCAGGAAGATTAGGTCGCAGTAGTGATTGAAGTTTGGAATGGAAAAGGAAGAAAAGTAGATAGATAGACAGATAGATGGATAGATAGATAAATACAGAGAGAGACAGAGACAAAGACAGAGAGACAGAGAGAGAGAGAGAGACAGACTGAGAGACAGAGAAACAAAAACAGAGAGACAGGCAGAGAGAGACAGAGAAAGAGAGACTGAGGCAGACAGAGACAGAGATAGGGACACAGAGACAGAGAGGCACAGAGAGACACACAAACACAGACAGAGACAGAGACAAAGACATACAGAGGGAGAGACAGAGAAGGAGAGAGAGAGAGACAGAGACAGAGAGACAGAGACAGAGAAACAAAAATAGAGAGACAGAGACAGATAGACAGAGAAACAAAAACAGAGAGAGACAGAGACAGAGAGATTCTGACTCTGCCAGACATGAGTATTCTAGTCTATGGAAAAGTTTTCTCTGGAATTAGGCAGGAACAATCTGTCAGTGCCTACCATAGCATAGATACAGCTTTCTTCATGATCATCCAACTACCTCTCTTCTGAGTCTAGGCTCATTGAAGCAATTTTTTGATTAGTAATTCCATTCCAGATGCCAGAAAGAAAAAAAACTATCCTGGAAAGGAGATGCAATATTTTAGTTTCTAGGAAAATATCTTATCCCATGATGAAATTAATACATTAGAAATTTGGTTTATAAATCAGACTCTCATAAGGTTAGTTTGAATGAAACAGTTTCCTAGAACTTGATCACACATAGGCAAATTGATAACATTGAATTTCTGAACATACAGAGTTGAATCACAGAATTGCTGAATTTGAGTTTTTGAAGGGACTTTAGTGACAACCTAACCCATACTTTGAAGGTATCTCTCCTATAGTCTGTATGACAAGTGGTAATCACTACTTGAAGATCTCCAATGACTGAACTCTCTAGTCACCCCTTTTTACTCTTGGATCACTCAATGGTCACCTTTTTCCTCACATCAAACCCAAGTTCACCTCTTTGCATGTGTGCAAGCTCTCTAGAAGATGTGGTTGTAGTTCATTTGGGACAGGGTGCTGAATTCATCAAAATCCAGGAGCTCTCTATTTCCTTACTTCCCTTGGGTATTAACTATCTTTTTAAAAAATTTTCAACCATTTGTACATGCATATTTTCAAGTTATAAAATTTCCCTCCATTCTTCCTCCCCCGCCCCGAGTAGGGAACAGTCAGGTTAGCATTCTACATACATATTTGTTAAACATATTTACAAATTAGTAATTTTTGGCATGAGGAATTAGGATTAAAGGGAAAAGATACATAAGAGATAAGTTTTATAAAATGTTCATTAGATTTGGTAGGGGTGTGTTTTTTCCTATGTGTTTTTTTTTGTTTTGTTTTTCTTCCTCTGGTTGGGGATAATATAGATCATAACCAGTCTAATACAGTTGTCCTAGCTCTCTGGATTGTAGAGTGGAATTGCTTCCATCAAGGTTGTTCATCTCATAATATTGTTCTATTGACTCTACTCCCTTCACTCAGCATCAGATTCTGTCTTTCCATACTTCTCTAGAATCCGATCATTTATAGTTTCTTATAGAAAAATAATATTCCATAGTATTCATGTACCATAATTTGTTTATCCATTTCCCAATTGGGCATCCCCTCAATTTCCAATTCTTTGCCACTGTAAAAAGATCTTCTATGAATATTTTGGAACATGTAGGACTTTTCCCATTTTTTACAATTTCTTCTGGATATAGACCTGGAATTAGAATTACTAGGTCAAAGGGTATGAAGAGTTTTATTGCTCTTTGGGCATAATTCCATACTGCTCTCCAGAAAAGTTGGACCCTTTCACAACTCCACCATCAATGAATCAGTAACCCAATCTTCCCACAACCTCTCCAACATTGATCATCTTCCCTTTTTCTCATCTTGGCTAATCTAATCTCATTGTTGTTTTAATTTGCATTTGTCTAATCAATAGTGATTTGGAGCATTTTTTTCATATGATTTTATACATAGCTTTAATTTCTTCATTTGAAAACTATCTGTTCATATCCTTTGACCATTTATCAATTGCGGAATGTCTTGTGACCTTACAAATTTGATGCAATTCTCTATATATTTTAGAAATAAGACCTTTATCAGAATGCCTGGTTGTGAACATTGTTTCCCATATTTCTGCTTTTCTTCTAATTTTGGCAGCATTGTTTTTTATTAGTGTAAAGCCCTTTTAATTTAAATAATCAAAAGCATTCATTTTGCAGTTTATAATGTGCTCTAATTCTTGTTTGGTCATAAATTTAATCCCTTTTCCATAGATCAGATAAATGAAGTATTTTTGGCTATTAATTTATCTATGTTATTGTTCTATATGTCTAAATCCTGTACCCATTTTGACCTTAGTTTGGTTAGGGTGTGAGATGTGGAGCTATACCTAGTTTTTGCCATATTATTTTCCAGTTTTCGCAACAATTTTTTTTCAAATAATGAATTCTTATCCCAGAGGTTGATGTCTTTGGGTTTGTCAAATAGTAGATTGCTGTAAACATTTACTGCAGTTTCTTTTGAACCTGTTCTAATCCACTGATCCATTGCTCTATTGCTTAACCAGTACCAGGCAGTTTTGATGACTGCAGCTTTATAGTATAGTTTTAGTTCTAGTGGAGCTAGGCTACCTTCATTACATTTTTCTTTTCATCAGTTCTTGCTATTCTTGCTCTTTTGTTATACCAGATGAATTTTGTTACTTTTTTTTAGCTCATTAAAGTAGTGATTTGGTAGTCGGATTGGTATGGCACTGAATAAATAATTTAATTTGGGGTTGGATTGTTATTTTTATTATATTAACTCAACCTAACCATGAGCATTTGACATTTTCCCAATTATTTAAGATCTGACTTTATTTGGGTGAGAAGAACTTTATAATTGTGTTCATACAATTTGCGGGTTTGTCTTGGGAGATAGATTCCCAAGGATTTAATATTGTCTACAGTTATTTTAAATGGAATTTCTCTTTCTATCTCTTGTTCTTGGGATTTGTTGTTCATATATAGAAATGCCAATGATTTATGTGGGTTTATTTTATATCCTGCTACTTTGCTGAATTTATTAATTGTTTCAAGGAGTTTTTTGGTTGATTTTCCCAGGTTCTCTAAATATACCATTATATCATCTGCAAAGAGTGAAAGTTTTGCTTCCTCATTGCCAATTCTGATTCCTTCAATTTCTTTTTCTTCTCTTAGTGCTACTGCTAGCATTTCCAGTACTGTATAGAATAGTAATGGTGACAATGGGCATCCTTGTTTTACCCCTGTATTTACTGGAAATGCTCTGAGTTTATTCCCATTAAATATAATATTTGTTGATGTATTTAGATAGATACTATTTATTATTTTAAGGAAAAACTCTCTAACTTCTAGTGTTTTTAATAGGAATGGATATTGTATTTTATCAAAAGCTCTTTTCAGCATCTATTGAGAAAATCATATGATTTCTGTTGGTTTTTACTATTGATATGTTTAATTATGTTTAATGTTTTCCTAATGTTGAACTGTCCCTACCTGCCTGGTATAAATCCAACCTGACTGTGTTGTGTTATCCTGGTAATAACTTGCTGTAGTCTCATTGCTAAAATTTTATTTAAGATTTTTGCATCAATATTCATTAGGGAGATTGGTCTATGATTTTCTTTGTCTGTTTTGGCTCTTCCTGGCTTAGGTATCAGCACCATGTTGGTGTCATAAAAGGAGTTTGGCAGAACTCCTTCCTCTCCTATTTTTTAAAATAGTTTATGTAGAATAGGAATTAATTGTTCCTTAAATGTTTGGTAGAATTCACTTGTAAATCCATCTGGACATAGAGACTATTTCTTAGGGAGTTTATTGATGGTTTCTTCAATTTCTTTTTCTGAAATGGGGTTACTTAAGTAATTTATTTCCTTTTCTGTTAATCTGGGAAGTTTGCATTTTTGTAAATATTCATCCATTTCATTCAAGTTGTCCAATTTATTGGCATATAGTTTGGCAAAGTAGCTCTGAATTTTCTCTTTAATTCCTCCTCATTGGTGGTTAGTTCATTCTTTTCATTTTTGATACTGGTAATTTGGTTATCTTCTTTCTTTTTTTCAAATCAGATTAACCAGAGGTTTAGCCATTTTATCTGCTTTTTTCATAAAACCAACTCTTAGTTTTACTTAGGAGATCAATGGTTTTCTTGCTTTCAGTTTTACTAATCTCTCTCTTGATTTTCAGAATTTCGAATTTGATATTTAATTGGGGTTGCTTAATTTGTTCTTTTTCTAGTTTTTTTTAGTTGCATAGTCAATTCATCGATCTTTTTCTTTATTTTATTCATATAGGCATTTAGAGATATAAAGTTTCCCCTCAAAACTGCTTTGGTTGCATCCCATAAATTTTGATATGATGTCCCATTATTGTTATTGTCTTGGATATAATTATTGATTATTTCTATTATTTGCTGTTTTATCCACCCATTATTTCAGATAAAATTATTCAGTTTCTATTAGTTTTTGGTTTATCTTTCCCTGATGCTTTATTACATGTAATTTTTATTGCATCATGGTCTGAGAAGAAGAAATATTTATTATTTCTGCCTTTCTGCATTTGATTTTAAGGTTTTTGTGCCCTAGTACATGGTCACCCCACAATGGTGTCTTTTAAGAAGATGTAGTTTCGGGGGCAGCTAGGTGGCGCAGTGGATAAAGCACTGGCCCTGGAGTCAGGAGGACCTGGGTTCAAATCCGGTCTCAGACACTTAGTAATTACCTAGCTGTGTGGCCTCGGGCAAGCCACTTAACTCCTGCTTGCCTTGCAAAAAAAACAAAAACAAAAACAAAAACCCCTAAAAAAAAAAGATGTAGTTTCCTTCCTTATCCCTTTTAATGAGATTGATTTTTGCTTTTACTTTGAGATTAGGATTGCTACCCCAGATTTTTTTTACTTCTGCTGAGGCATAATATAGTTTGCTTCAATCTTTTACCTTTACCCTTTGTGTATCTCTCTGTTTCAAATGTGTTTCTTGTAGACAACATATTGTAGGATTCTGGTTTTTAATCCATTCTGCTGTCTATCTATTCTATTCACATTTACAGTTAAGATTACTAATTCTGTATCTCCCTTCATGTTATCTTTCTCCATTTATATTTATCTCTTTCCTTTTTTCTTATTCCTCCTCACCAAAATTTTACTACCATTCCCCTTTGATACTTCTTTTAGAAAATTAACTTGCAGTTTATTTTCACTTTAGTCAGTCCCTTTTATCAGTCCCTTTTATCAGTCCCTTTTCCCCTTATCTTTCCCATTCCCCCAAGTGGGAATGTATCTTATTCCCTCACTGGGCTAAATCTATTGAATTGAATTTACTCAGCATTCACATTCTCCCTTCTTTCACTCTAAAATTATAAAACTTTGCTTCTTTTGCTTCTTCCCTTATTCCCCTGAAGAGACAGACCTTCACTGAAGATACTCCATGATGTCTATAGTTGAGAAGTTTGAATCTTTTTCTTTTTCTTGGTGGAACCTGTAGCGTGAATGTCAGGGTGGAGTCTTCATTTGTCTTTGCTAGGGAAAGGCTCTGGAAGCTGGTTAGCTTTGTACTGCCATCTTGGCTCTGCCCAGAAGTCCTCTCTTCCCTTCTACAATTGGGTATTAACTATCTATTGATCATTTAGTCCTGTTATTCCTAAGTCAAGGATCATTCTCCTTGACTGAGAAAACAGAATAAAGTAAAGAAGTAGTCAGACTTACCTTCTGATTTGTGCCAGTTATCATCATCATCTTATTCAGCCTAAATTGAAGTCTTATCCATGCTTTAATCTTGCTTTTCCTCTGAGTGTTGGTTTAAAAAATACTCTCAGAAAACAAATACTGTAGATCAGTTGCTATACCATGAGAGTCCTCTCAAAATTTGGTTACTCTGGAAGTTCTCAGGCTGGCCATAACATAATATAATGGAGGCTCTGAGAGACTCTTGGATGGGAACCCAAGTCAACCAATTCTTGATTCAACCACAAAACTAATAGAGAAGTATCCAGGGAGGTTAATGGGATAAGTGATATCCTTGTATTTTGGTTTCTCTTTTTAATTTATTGCTTATTAATTCTTGTAATAACAAAGAAAGGAAGGAAGGGAGGAAGGAGGGGAGAAAGAAAGAAAGAAAGAAAGAAAGAAAGAAACTAAGAAAGAAAGAAAACATTTTGACATGTCAATGGATCTGTGATCTCCTTGATGTGGGTAATTTTTCCCATGGTGCAGATTGTAACCCCTCATTACTTTCTTACTCTGTGTAACTTTAACGTCCTATCAATCCAAATATATTTAGATCTTTTTCCAGGTGGTTTTGTAGCTGCCATTTACATAGCACATTAAGTTTTACAAAGCACTTCATATACATATGTCCCATGTGCCTCATAACACTTCTGGAAGGTAGGTTCTATAGGTAATAATAATAGTAATGCTAATAAAGCTAATATTTATATAGCACTTGGAGGTTTGCAAAGTGCTATCTCATTTGGTTCTCACAACAATCCTGAGAGATGGGCATTATTATCCCCATTTTTCATATGGAGAAACTGAGGCAGGCAGAGGTTAAGTGACTTGATTTGAGTCATATAGTTTCAGTGTTTGAGATAGCATTTTTGACTCAAGGCTTCTTGACTGCAAGTCTGGCACTTTGCAAGTATTATTATCCCCATTTTACAGATGAAGAAATTGAGGTTAAGTGACTTGCCTATGGTCAAACAGTTATTGCTTGAGTCAAGCTTTGAATCTATGTCTTTTTGGTTCCACATTCAACACTTATTCAATTATTGTATTATTACTCATTCTTCCTTTTTATAATTCTATTTATTCAATAGATTTTTCTCTGATGGAATGAAAAATAATACATCATGGAACATAAACTAAATTAATATAAACTAAAATAGTATCACATTTCTATGGCATTTTAAGGTTTACAAAGCAATAATGCTTATAATGACTGTATGAGACACACACACACACACACACAGACACACACACATACACATATAAGTATTATTATCCATTTTTACAGAGAAAGAAACCAAGGGACAGGGAAGGAAAGTCATTCACCTATGATCACAGTTAGTATAAGAGTTAGGGTTTGAACCCAGGTTTTCTGACCCAAATCTAACATTCTTTTCACTATACTACAATGAGGTTTGTAGGAAGATAGATGACCTGAAATAGGCTATCCAACAGTTCCTGAAAATGCCTATAAGATTCAGTGTAAAAATAGTACCATTAGAAAGTATCTTTGGGATTCTCTCTTAGCCAGCATTTGCCCTGTGTCCCCTTCCTCTACAGCAGTGTTTTTTTTTTTTTTTTAGGTTTTTGCAAGGCAGTGGGGTTAAGTGGCTTGCCCAAGGTCACACAGCTAGGTAATTATTAAGTGTCTGAGGCTGAATTTGAACTCAGGTACTCCTGACTCCAGGGCTGGTGCTCTATCCCTTGCACCACCTAGCCGCCCCTACAACAGTGTTTCTTAACCTATGTTCAGTCAATTTGTTCTTTTATTTGAAGAAATATTTTGATAACTGTATTTCAATAAAATTAGTTTTCTTTGTGATACTGAGTATTTTATGCATTAAAAATATTATTCTGACAAAAGGTCTGTAAGAATGGGGTCTATGGAATGGACATATCAAAAAAATATTAAGAATCACTGTTCTGGGGGCAACTAGGTATCTCAGTAGATAAAGCACTGGCATTGGAGTCAGGAGGACCTAAGTTCAAATTTGAGCTTAGATACTTAGTAATTGCCTAACTGTGTGTCCTTGGGTAAGTCACTTTACCCCATTGCCTTAGATAAAAAAAAATTAAAAGAATCACTGTTCTAGGACCTTGGTTCCCTGAAGTATTGAATGATGTTTTAACCCTCTCAAGGTCATTTACTTTATGATAGGAGACTCTTGAAGACAGAAAAGCCTTTTAGAAACCTAAAAAATTAATGTCTCATGGAAAAAAAATTCTGGACTGTGTGAGATAGTGGGAGACTTTAGGTCATAAGGAACTTCTGAGCATCTTTCACAATAAAGCCAGTTCACTATTGTATTTCTCTTTAGTAAAATAGTTCCCTTTAGTAAACACTTTCATGTTTAATTTGCTTAGTTACCAGGAAATGTGGATGTTATATAAATAGAGGATTTAATGGGTTTTGTGATAATTTGTCACTACCAAATGGTAGCAGAGGGATTTGATAATAAATTTCCCACTATGAAAAATGTGAGTGGCAGAAACATGTGTGATTGTGAGAAGGATTAAGATAGGTTGTTCTATCCTTAATAAACCTCACAAAATCCACTTCTCATGGTTTTCTTCCCTTTCTCCTTCATTCAGTCTCTTTTGTCACATTCAGAACTGTTATACTCTGCTGGTATCTGTACCATTTCCCTAATATCAGAAACATGTCACAGTTTATGTCAGCTGAGACACTGTAGATTCATTGTCTTCCAATTTAACTTCCATTCGAAATTTATAACTTCCCACCCTTCACTCTAATGTAATGAATCATTAGCAGGTATTATAAGGAAATTTAGCAAATTACTAAACCATCCAGGAATAAAAATCACCATCTCTGCCTCTGCAACCCCCAACCCCCATCATTTTGGTTTGCTTGGAAGTATAGAGTGAGGTACATGCGGAAACCCACACAATTTTTTTTTATCAATAACAATTTTCTAATAAATTCATAAAAATCAGACCTTGAGGAGATTCTCATAATACCGTATCTAGTCTACAGTATTTGTTTTTTGAGTGTATGTTTTAACTATACTGAGAGAAAAAACAAGGTTAATAGAATACATTCATAAAAATGAAAAATGCCATAGAAATGTGATATATTTTTGTATTGTACCCACTTTCTAATTAGTTTTTGTTTCACAGGGCATGGTGTATTATTTTCATCCCATCAAAGAAAAATCTATTAAATAAATGTCATGATAAAAGGAGGCAATGGAACATAATAGTGTTGAACTTGAAACTAGAAAGACTCTTAGATTCAAAGAATATGTTTATAATAGCACAAATTGAATTAGTTTATGGAGGATGTCCCAGGGATCAGTGGTACTAGCAATACTTCTGGAAACTTCTGGGGACTTCAATGATGTGATTTAACACTTGAACCATTTATAGATATTGAACTTCTTAGCTGCCTCCAGCCCTGTTCCTAGCCCAACACTGCAAGGCCTTGGTATAATGTAGGAAACCCTAGTTCTTTTATTTCCTCAATTTCCATGATAGCAGCAAGGGGTATGTGAGGCAGGAGAAGAAGAGTACTACATCAGATAATAGAAAAGACATCTGGCTCTCTTCCTTTGATCTTTCAGGTAGCAGCATGTAACTCTGAAACTGCCATGGATAGCTCAGGAAACTTTCAGTGACAATAACTGCTCTTCTATAACCTAGGATTATAGTAATCATTCTCATTGGGATAGCTAGAAAAAAAAAGAACTCCACTAGATAAGTTTGTCCCTTAGTCCCCAGCTATCTTTTCTATCCTGTGTTTGCTTTCCCAAGTAAATGACTGAGCATCAAATTGCTACAAAACATAGAATATATATAAAAATACAATTACAAATAAATTTTTTACAGAAATAAGTGGAGAGGCTTAATACAGATGACAAATGAAAGTTTCAGGTTAAGGCACCTTCCACTATAATAAGGATTCTTAGTATCCCAAGATCCTCTATCCTTCCTCTACCCCTAAAAGGTCTATATGATTCAGGTGATACAGAACTTGAAAGAGGAAAAAAAAATTGCTCTTCATTTGAATATAGTTTTTTTTCCCTTGTTATCTTAAGTATTTAAACACATTAGTCTAAAGAATACATAGGATTTTGTGAATCTGTTCAAGAGACCCATGATACAAAATAGGTTAAGAAACTCTTTCTTGGATCAGTTCAGAAACTATCAAAAACCTGACTCACCATACATAGCATCCCAGCATGAAATTATGACAGTGAGAAGGATCTGGAGACTTCACAAGGATGTTTGAGGACAGAAACTAAATATCTAGTCAGCTGACCCAGTCAAGACAATATCTATGCCTGGGCCCCAGACCAAGGCTGATGGAAAGGACATGAAACCTTGATAGGTATTATTAGAAAGATTATGACTGAGATTTCATTATGTTTGATTCCAGACCTCTACTTGAGTTATATATTAAGTATTATAGTAATTATAATTTCAATGATTGTAGAGCCAAGAAAAGTTGGAAGGAAATAGCCAGTGAGATCTTTGATAACTTTGCCAGTTGGAGAGGCTGAAGACATGAGCAAGCATATGAAATAATGTTTTATAGAAAAAATGATTCTTCAATAATTTAAATACCATCTCAGAATAAAGAATGACTTGGTTACAAGGCAATTCCAAGAATAGTTGGGGGAAATGTCGAAAGAGTTGAAACAAGAGATTAAATAATGAAATTAAAATTCTTAGAAGGTAAATAAAATGGAAAACTACCTAAATAGAGAAAATGGAATTGTGGAAGCAGAACTCAAAATTTCACTGATATAACAAGAAAAATTAGAATAAAATTAAAAGACTAAAAATGAGAATGCATGATGTATGATTTAACACAATTGTCCCAGAAAACAGGATGAAGGAAGATACTTTAGATATCATTGGGATATCATAATACAACAGAACATATGGATAATATATATTTCAATAAATTATAAAATAAAACTGTGATTACTAGAACAAAAGGACAAAAAATATAATTCCAAGGTCACAACCTGAAAGGGACCTCGATTTTTGCACTCCAAGAGAGGTTATTGTCACAGTTCAGAAGTTACAGATCAAAGAATAAATACTGCAAGCAGCAAAGAGAAAAAAGATCAAGAACCTAGGAAACATTTGTGCAAGGAGGTATCATTACAGATATGGGGCTTCCCTTAGGGGAAGAAAAGGACAATTTTGAAAATAACTTGTCAAATATAATACAGGTATACTTTCCATATTATGACTTTATCATAGTTTTGGTATTTAACAGGTTGTCACAAGAAATTAAATGGGAAATTGGCTGGTGGGGTGGGAATTTTGTGGAAGCTGTAGATGATATGCAGAAGCCAGTAGATGACCCAGATTCTATGATCAAATACTTAACCTAAATTTTACAATAAGGTACTACTCTAAATTCCCCATAAAAGAAAAAGAAAAAATTCAGACTTCTTCTCTGGTGGGAAGGGAATGCCAAAAATTTTACATGGATTTTCTAGATCATGGAGCTCTATGCCACTAACCTCTACATTGTGGACAGGATAAATGTATATGCTTTTTATTATATAAATATTTTATTTGTTTTCCAATTATATGCAATAGTAGTTTCTACCTATCATTTTTTGGTAAGGTTTTTAATTTTACACATTTTCCCCCAACCTCCCTTCCCTCCCCTCCCCCTTCCCCCTCACACAAAAGGCAGTCTGATAATCTTTACATTGTTTCCATGTTATAAACTGATCAAAATTAATGTGTTGAGAGAAAAATCATATCCTTGAGGAAAAAATAAAATATTAGAGATAGCAAAATTATGTAGTACATAAGACAATTTTTTTTAATTGATGGTAAAAGACTTTGGTCTTTGTTTAAACTCCACAGTTCTTTCTCTGGATACAAATGGTATTCTCTGTCACAGATACCCTGAAATTGTCCCCAATTATTGCACTGATGGAATGAGTAAGTCCATTAAAGTTGATCATCACACCTATGTTGCTGTTAAGGTGTATAATGCTCTTCTGGTTCTACTCATCTTGCTCAGGATCAGTTCATGCAAGTCTTTCTGGGCTTCTCTGTATTCCCATCCCTCCTGGTTTATAAAAGAACCAATAGTATTCTACACTGTACATATACCACAATTTGTTCAGCTGTTCCCCAAATGATTGACATTCACTCAATTTCCAATTCTTTGCTCCCACTAACAGGGCTGCTATGAATATTTTTGTACAAGTGATGTATTTTTACTCTTTTCATGATCTCTTCAAACTGTATATACTTTTAAAAGTGCAAGGTGTGTGCATTAGAGATTCATAGTTTCACATACAAACTTCTTTTTCTGTTTTGCTTTGTACTTTTTGTATATGTAAATGTCCTATATTTTCTATTATTTATTAAATTGAGAATTATTTTTTTATAAAGATTCTACCCAACTCTGGTTTTCTCAGCAGGAATCTTTAGAATTACCTCTATTCAAGATCCATGTTCACATCTAGTTTTATTCATCAGTTCAAATTTTTTGCTTAAAATTTTAATTTCTTTGATTTTTCAGGATTTTCATTTTGTTTTTTTCCTAGGGTCTTTTAATTTGCTCTAGTTTTTAAATTTCATGCCATATTCATTAATCATTTTTTACTTTTTGTTGTAAAAAGTGTTTAGAGGCATATTTTTTCTCCTTGGGAATAATTTGATTATACCCCAAAGCTTTATTATATTGTCTCATTATTATTGGTTTATTTCATGAAATTTTCTATCATTTATATTCATTTTTTGAATTATAAAGATTTTATTTATTTTGAGTTTTATAATTTTTCCCCTAATCTTACTTCCCTCCCCCCCCCCCCCACAGAATGCAATTTGCCAGTCTTTATATTGTTTCCATGGTATATATTGATCCAAATGGAATGTGATGAGAGAGAAATCATATACTTAAGGAAGAAACATGAAGTATAAGAGATAGCAAGATCAGATAATAAGATATCAGTTTTTTTTTCCCCTAAATTAAAGGTAATAGTCCTTGATCTTTGTTCAAACTCCACAGTTCTTTCTCTGGATACAGATGGTATTCTACATCGCAGACAGCCCCAAATTGTCCCTGATTGTTGCACTGATGGAATGAGTGAATCCATCAAGGTTATTATTTATATTCTTTAGCATCTGGTTTTAATATTGTTATTTAGTCTACAATTAATTTTAATCCTTTTTTCAAAGGGCATTTTTGAATATAATTTTTATTATATTGTCCATAAAGGATTACTTAATATTTTGCTTTTCTGCATTTGTTTGTGAGCCTTTTACTCATAAAAAATATGGCTAACTTTTAAAGTGACATTCAACAAACAATAGTGGGAACAACAGAATAGTCCCTGATCTCATGGAGCTTATAGTCTAATGTCACAACATGCAAACAAAAAGATATAGCAATGTCTCTCTCTCTCTCTCTCTCTCTCTCTCTCTCTATCTATCTATATCTATATCTACATCTACATCTACATCTATATCTATATCTATATCTATATCTATATCTATATCTATAACTATGGATATACATGTATAGTTATATGTTTGCATATATTTGCACATATATATATATAAATAATCAATTAGAGATAATATCTGAGGGAAAGAAAAGGTATATCAAAATGAATTTCCTGAAAAAAATAGGATTTTAGCTAATACTTGAAGGAAGCCACAGAAACCAGGAGATGAAGACAAGGAGGCAGGGAATCTGAGGCATGGTGGCCATGTAAGTAGGGGAAATACATGCAAGTAGGGGAACCAAATTTCTTGGAAGCCAGAATTACTAAATGGTAGAGTATGTGGAATATGTGTAAGAAAAATAGAAAAGTAAAAGCCTAGCAGAGGATTTTATATTTTATCCTGGAGATAATATAGAATTTTATTGAATAGTAGAGTGATATAGCCAAATCTGCTGTTTAGTAAGATTGGTTTGGTAGCAGAATGGCGGTTGTAGTGAAGTGGGGAGAGACCTGAAATAAGCCAGAATGGTACTGCAGTTGTCTGAGGAAATACAGATTTGATTTAGGATGGTGGTAGTATCAGAGGAGAGAATGGGTTCTGCATAAGAGATGCTAGGAAGATAAAACCACAAGGATTTGATTACAAATTGAATATGGGGGTGAGAGAAAGTGAAGAGGAAGAATAATGTCTAGGTTGCAAGCAAGAGTGATTATAAAGATCAAAGCACTAGGGGCGGCTAGGTGGCATAGTGAATAAAGCACCAGCCTTGGAGTCAGGAGTACCTGGGTTCAAATCCGGTCTCACACACTTAATAATTACCTAGCTGTGTGGCCTTGGGCAAGCCTCTTAACCCCATTTGCCTTGCAAAAACCTAAAAAACAAAAATCAAAACAAAACAAAAAAAGATCAAAGCACTATAATAAAAGGTTAGAAAGAGGGAAAGACTTTGGAGCAAAGATAATGAGTTCAGTTTTGTTTATGTTGTGTTTGAGATATTTAAGACTTCTAGTTTAATATGTCCAGCACGTAATTGAAGATGCAAAACTAATTGTTAGGCGAGAGGTTAGGATTAGATAAATAGATCAGAGAATCATCTTCATAGGCATAATAATTGAATATATGGGAAAATAAGAGGTGACCAAGTAACATAGGAAAGAGAAAAAAGAGAAGAAAAAACAATAACAAAAACAAAAAAAGAAGAGAAGATGGTCCAGGACACTCATACTTAATAGATATAATCCAAATGAAGATACAGTAAAGAAGACTGAGAAGGAATGGTTTCTCAAGTAGGAAGAGAACTAGGAGAGAATAGTGTTACAGAAATTAAAATTGTTACAGAAGGAAGGATCAAGGAGAAGACGATGATCAGTGGTATCAAAAGATGCAGCGATATCAAGAAGGATGAGGATTGAGAAGAACAAATAGATTTGGGGATTACTGGGAGAGTAATTTCAATTTAAAAATGAGATTGGGGTGCAGTGGATAGACCACTGACCCTGGAGTCAGGAAGACTGGAGTTTAAATCCAGCATCAGACACTTAATACTTAGCTGTGTATCTTTGGGCAAGTCACTTAACCCCAAAGTTTTGCCAAAAAAGAAAATCAGATTGGAACCAGATTGTGAGAGTTAAGAAAAGAGTGAGAGAAGAGAAATCAGTTGTAGAAGACTTTCTCAGAGTTTCATCTTGATAGGGAGAAGAGATATATAGTATGATAACTACTGGGGATAGATGAATTAAGTTAGGATTTCAGGATGGGGGAAATATGAGAAAGTTTGTAGGTGGTGAGAAGCAGCCTACATACAGACAGAGATTGAAAATTAATGAGAGAGTTGGTATGATAGAAGGGGTAGTCTTCTTTGAAATCAGGAGGACCTGGGTTCAAATCCAGCTTCAGACTCTTGATACTAACTGTGGGCAAGTCATTTAACTTGGTCTCACATCCAGGACCATCTTCAGTTGTCCTGACTCATATCTTGGTCACTGGTCCAGGTGGCTTGTGAGGTTGGTGACTGCACAGCATCCCCTCACTCAAATTCAATTCACTTGCTTGTCATGGAATCAATGGTCTTCTTTGAGAATAAAAGACAAAACATCACCATCTCTCCACCCCAGGTCCAGCTTTTCTTGTCAATTAGGCTAGCTATTCCTTGTCTCAAGTATTTATCTTATAAACAATATATCACTGGATTCTACTTTGGATGCTATCCTCTGCCACTTTATGAACATCATCCTTCATCAAGGGACTGGGTGATTTTATTTCTCTCCTTGGGTTCCTTTGATCGGGGTACTAGACAGTCTTTGTCCACCCTGAAGCTTCCTTAATCAAGAGTGCTATGTGATCTCTGTATTTCCTCTGAGTTTTCCCTTGCAAAGCTCTTGGTGAGCTAATGTCCCTTCTTTATGCTTCCTTATCCCACCCAGAGGCTTAAAGTAGTCCTTGCATTAGTCTTCACCAGAAAATAAAGATACCAATTTTGCATGATTGAAATCAATATCAGTTTAGGAACCAATCAATAGGTATTCTTCACCTTATAGTAAGTAGACAGGAGTCAACTAAAGAACATTTGCATATACTTATCTGAAAATAGAGAGATAGATTGCCTTTACTTCATGTCATCAAGCACATTCAGGAATAGGCTTGCCATAAGTGGGCACTCATGTTTCAGAGTCCTGTTACAAAGAAAACATGGATAGAGTGAGAGAAAGGGTCTAAGAAAGAAAGTAGAGGTGGGGAAGGAATATTCACAAATATAACAAACAAATTATGAAAGGCTGATTGTGAAGCAGGAATTATGGGAAGAGAGAGAGAGAGCACAAGGCCCTGTGATCTAGGTCTAGGTTGGTGGAACAAGGGAAATGGATAGGACTTGTATGAGGTAGTTCAAACTAGAGATTAATAATGGTGACTTCATTCCCTCTCTTCATTTTCTTTTTCCAGTAAGGAATTTCATGGAAAGCAGAGATGAAATATTATAATAAGCTTTGCAGAAGGGAAAAATAAACCTAACAAAAATATTAATGTAAATGGATGAACTGTAATAGATCAGAAAGCAAAATATAATAGCATATTGCTTATAAGGAATACAACTAAAACAAAGTTACACAGTGTAAACATAAATCATTGTTTTAGAATCTGCTGTGTCTCAGCTTAGTTAAAAAAATAGTCATTATCTCAGACTCAATAGTATGGTTAAAAAAGATATGGATAAAAGAGATGAGCAAGGAATCAAATAAGATTTAAAGATACCATAGATCATTGCAAATAACAATACTAAAGACATATGCATTCATTATTACAGCATTTAAATACTTAAAATCAACTTGAGCTACAAGGAGAAATAGATAATACAGGAATAATTGTTGGAAAAGCCAATGTGCCCCCTTTCAACCTATACAAAAAAAAGCAGATAGACAAGAAATAAATTAAAGACCTCTTGGAATTTTAGAAAAAAATTTGCTTGAATAAGACTCTAATGATTACTAAATGAAAATTGTAGATTGACTTTGTGTATATACACACTCACATACACTTGGGGAAAACAGTAACTGATTATAGAAAGAACTCATTAGTAATTCCAGACTCCCTGCCCCCCCCCCAAATTAATAATCATATCCTTTAAGGACAATTCAATAAAAATTCCAAAAAGAGAAGTATGAAGAAATGGTTAAGACTGAAATGGAGCCTAAAAAATGATGGGGTTGGGGCAGCTAGGAGGCGTAGTGGATAAAGCACCAGCCTTAGAGTCAGGAGTACCTGGGTTCAAATGTGATCTCAGACACTTAATAATTACCTAGCTGTGTGGCCTTGGGCAAGCCACTTAACCCCATTTGCCTCGCACAAAAACCTAAAAGAAAATGATGGGGTTAAAGAATAAATCACAGAAGCAATAAATAATTTGATCAAATAAAATGAAAATAAGAGACCAGACCAAAACTTTGATAATGTAGCAGCCCCTAGGGGAGAAATTATATCTCTAAAGATTTTCATCAACAGAAAGAGTAAAAAGGTAGTATCAACGGATTGCTCAGTTAGCTAAAAAAAAAAACAAAAAAATTAAAATATATTAAATATACACAAAAATAAATAAAAACTTTGAAAATCTACCAAGAGCTAAAATGGAAATAGATATTTTAAAAAAAATGTTGAAATGATAAAACTCGAAGTTGGTGCTTGTTTGCTTGTTTTTTAAAAGACTTTAAAAAAGCAGGACAGTTAGACTCAGTTAGATAGAGTGTTAAGCCTAAAACCTAAAAAAAGACATTAGTTAAATTGATCAAAAATGAAGAAAGTTGTATTGCCAACATCAAATATGAAAAAAAGAAAATTCACAATAGATGACCAGAAATAAAGGAAATTGTCAGAAAACATTTTAATTATATCACAACAAAACAAAACTGGAAGGAAATGTATTAATATTTAAATGAATAAAATGGAGTAATATTTAAAATTAAATATTTAAAAATATTTAACAAGAAATAGGGAATTTCAGCAATTCAATATCAGAAACAGAAATTAAACAAACCACAAAGAAATGCCCACAGAAGCATCTTCCCTTTTTCTAATTCTCCCCCCAAAACTTAAGTCATCAATATTCAAAGAATAATTTATTTTTATATTCTATAATATATTTACAAAAACCAAGCTGGAATATGTATTTCCACCATTCATTTTATGAAACAAATATGATCCTGTTACCACTACCAAGGATAGATAAAGGAGAGAAATAAATCTGCAGATCATTAACACTAATGATTTGTGATGCAAAAATATGTGCAAAGGGACTATAATAATATATTTAAAAGATTATTCAATATAACCAGAATGGATTTATGTTAGGAATGTAGAAATGATTCAACAACAGTAATCTATCATCACAAAGACTATATGCTAACAAAAATGACAAAGAACACCTGCTTCTATAACTATGACAAAATAAAACTATAAGAAGTGATATCTCTCTAGTAGAAGAGAAACATTTAACTGAAAAAAATCTTTGCAGGAAATATCCTTATAAAGGTCTGATATCCAAAAAAATATAGAGAATTGAGGTAAATATATAAGAATAAGAGCTATTCCCCAGTAGAAAAGTAATCAAAGCCTATGAATAGGTAGTTTTCAAAAGAGAGGGTACAGGTCATCAATAATTATATGAAAGAAGTATCTATTCATAAGTTCTAAGAGATCATGAAAATTAAAACAAATCTGAAGTCTTGCTCATCAGATTGAGAAATTAGGGACTTTTGTGAATACTGGAACATTAATGCTCAGTTGATAGCACTTTGAATTGGTTTAATCATTCTCAGAAATAAATTGATATTATGTTTTTTAAAAAGCCTCTAAACCATACAAACCCTTTAACCCTATGGTATCACATTTAAAACATACTTCAAGAAGGTCAAAGACAGAAAGATACTATATTTATACAATATTTATAGTGAGGCTTTATCTTTGCAGGAAAATCAGAAATGGCTAGTGGTCATTGTTTGTCAATTCTTGGAAGTGACTAGTTTCCAGTCTATAGATCTAAAGAAAAGTAATACCAAAGACCCAAATGAAGACTATACAACTCTTCTGTAGTATATAAATTATTTGGAAAAAGTCATAATTTGATATGGTTTTATTTTGTGAGAACATAAATTATATATTACTAAGTTAATTCTGAATGTCTTAACAAGGTTTGATAATACCAGATTGAACTGTTTTTTCATCTTTCACTAGTTATTTATCAGCTAAATAATGAATTTCATGTTATACATATATATTTCATTGCTCTTTTTGATTATATTTTTTTAATTCTGTAATTTTTTAAAGTTTTTTTTATAAAGCAGTGGGGTTAAGTGACTTGCCCAAGGTCACACAGCTATATAATTATTATGTGTCTGAGACTGGCTTTGGAACTTAGGTCCTCCTGACTCCAGGGTCTGTGCTCTATCCACTGTGCAATTCTGTAATTTTTTTTTAAAAAAAATTTATTTATTTTTTAATCCTTATGCTCCTGTATATTTTAAAGTTACAAAATTTCCTTCTATTCTCCCTTCCCACCCCCACTCCCCTCAGCAGCGAACAATCAGGTTAGCATTGTAGATACATATTTTTGATAAACATGTTTTACAGATTAGTCATTTTCAGTATGAGGAATTGGAATTAAGGAAAAGGTCTAATTTTTTTTGACATTTTAACATTTTAACATTATATTTGTTTTCCAATTATATACAATAGTAATATGTACCCATAATTTTTTGTAAGGCTCTGAATTCTACAATCCCCCCCCCCCCCGGCAGAAGGCTGTCTGATAGTCTCTACATTGTTTCCATGCCATACATTGATGTAAATTGAATGTTATAAGAGTAAACATAAGAATAAAAATAAACCCCCTCCCCCCCCAAGAAGATGAGAGATCCTAAGAATAAAGAGAGAGGAAAAAAATTGTATTTCAGTCTGTGTTCAGATTTCAATGTCTCTGTCTCTGGGGTGAGTTGCTTTCTTTATCATAAGTCCACCAAAGAAGTTGTTTCTATATTTTCCCCACAGTTGCTATATAGCTGTGGCACCACTCTGGTTCTCCCCACTCATATTTATTACATTCTCTCTCTCCTGTCCTGGACCCTGTCCAAAAGTGTGTTGCATCTGAGTACTCTCTCCCTCAATCTTCCCTTTCTTCTATCACCTATTCCCCCTTCCCTCCCCCATTCCCCCTTATCCCATCCCTTTCTTCTCATTTTTCTCTAGAGTAAGATGGATTTCCTCACCCTATTAAGTGTGTATGTCATTTCTTTCCTGAGCCATTTCTGATGAGAATGAAGGCTCACTCATTCTCCCTTGCCTTCCCCCCCTCCACTCCATTGAAAAAGCTTTTTCTTGACTCTTATGTGAAATTTCTTAGCTTCTTCTTCATCTCCTTTTCCTTCCTCCCAGTACTTTCTTTTATCACCCATTGACTCCATCTTTTTACTATATTATACCATTATATTTCACTCCTTCCTGTGCCCTGTCTATATATGCTCCTTCTAACAGCTCTTATAAATGAGAAAATTCATATGACTTATCAATATCTTCTTCCCATGCAGGAATACAGACAGTTCAATATCATCAAGTTCCTCATAGTTAGTCCTTCTCTTCCACTCCCTCTATGGTTCACCTGATTCCTGTACTTGGAGATCAAAATTTCTCTTCAGCTCTGGTCATCTCAATAGGAAAGTTTGAAAGTCCCCTGTTTCATTGAAAGTCCATCTTTTTGGGGCGGCTAGGTGGTGCAGTGGATACAGCACTGGCCCTGGAGTCAGGAGTACCTGAGTTCAAATCTGGCCTCAGACACTTAATAATTACCTAGCTGTATGGCCTTGGGCAAGTCACTTAACCCCACTGCCTTGCAAAAACTAAAAAAAAAAAGTCCATCTTTTCCCCTGAAAGAGGATGTTCGCTTTTGCTGGGTAGTTGATACTCAGTTGTAAACCAAGATCTTTTGCCTTCCAGAATATCATATTCCAGTCCCTATGAGCCCTTAATGTAGATTCTGCCAGATCCTATGTAATCTTGACTATGGATCCTTGGTAGTTGAATTGTTTGTTCCTGGCAGCTTTTAGAATTTTCTCTTTGATTTGGGAGTTTTGGAATTTGGCTATCATATTCCTGGATGTTTTTCTTTTGGGATCTCTTTTGGGGAATGACTGGTGAATTCTCTCAATTTCTATTTTACCCTGAGCTTTTAGGATTTCAGGGCAATTTTGCTGTATCATTTCTTGAAAAATAAAGTCTAGGCTCTTCTCCTGGTCATGGCTTTCAGATAGCCCAATAATTTTTAAATTATTTCTTCTGGATCAGTTTTCAAGGTCAGTTATTTTTCCAATCAAATATTTCATATTTTCTTCCAATTTTTGGCTTTTTTGGAAGAGTTTTATTTCTTCCTGATTTCTTTCAAAGTCATCAGCTTCCTTTAGTTCCATTCTGCATTTGAAGGAGTTACTTTCTTCACAGAGCTTTTTTATCTCCTTATCTCCTTTTCCAGCTGGTCTCACTCTTCCAGCATCATCAATTCTGCTTTTTAAGACATTCTTCTCCTCATTTATCTTTTGTTTTCCTTTTTCCATTAGGCCTAAACTAGTTTTTAACATATTAGATATATAATTTTCTTCAGTAATATTTTGTATATCTTTCACCAAGCTTTTTTATTTTTAGGTTTTTGCAAGGCAAATGGGGTTAAGTGGCTTGCCCAAGGCCACACAGCTAGGCAATTATTAAGTGTCTGTGGTCGTATTTGAACTCAGGTACTCCTGACTCTAGGGCCAGTGCTCTATCCACTGCACCACCTAACTGCCTCTTCACCAAGCTTTTGATTTGGTTTTCATGATTTTTCTGCATCACTCTCATTTTTCCTCCCAATTTTTCCTCCACCTCCCTTAATTACTTTTCAAAGTCATTTTTGAGCTCATTCATAGTCTGAGCCAATTTTCTATTTCTCTTGAAGGTTTTGGATACAGAAGTTTTTATTTTGTCATTATCTGAGTATGTGTTTTGATCTTTCATGGGATTAAAGTAATTCTCTATGGTCAGATTCTTCTTTTTCTGTAGTTTACTCATTTCCTCAGCCCAAGACTAATTTCCAGCACTTCCAAGGCTTTGAGGTTGTTTTCTTTTGGGACACCCCACTGGGACCTTTATTCCTCCAAGGTCTTATGCTCTCTGGCCTGTGCTTTGATATGTAGATGGCCTGTACTTCCCTCTGCCCTGGGGCTATAAGGAGGGATCCAACTTTGCTGCTTAGTATGGAAGCCCAAACTGCAACCTGGATCTGAGTTGTAGGCTCACAGCAGAGTCCTACCTCAAGAGAGAGCAGAGAAATCTTTGCAGACTTCCCTAACCATCTCTGGGGGTGCAGGCTGCTTTCTCCTTATTCTCGCTGCAGGTTCTGCGCCAGGTGCTCCTCACTCCACACTCACCCAGGTGCTGCAGAGTTCTCTCACGGCCCCTTCAAGCAGTTGCTGGTGATCTCTGGGCTGGGCTGCGCTGTGGTTTTTTGCCAATCCCTGGTCTTGGTGAAACACACCTTTCCTGCAGAACTTCTAAGTTATCTTGGACTGGGAAAATGTATCACTCAGTCTTTCTGTGGATTCTGTCCCTCTAAATTTTGGCTAGAGCCATCCTTTGTGTTTTTGGAGGTTGAGGGGAAGGAGTTCCCAGGAAATGCTGCCTTCATGCTACCATCTTGGCTCCGCCCTCAGGCCTGAACTCTTAAGAGTGGATATTACTCTAAAAAATCTACAAAAGTTGTCACTTTTAAAAAGCACACTTCAATGATTGTTAGAAGTAGTGTAGCAGCTGTTGGAAAGGGAAGCTCTGTGTTTCAAAAATCATTCACCCCAAAGTTCATTGCTGTCTGCTTCACCACTGAATTTTGGGGTTTTTGTATTCATCCTGATGCTGATTTTTCATATACGTTGTTTCGCCCATTTAGAAATAAGTGCCTCAAGAGTAGAAACTATCTGGTTTTTTTTATTTGTACCTACAACTTAGGATACAACTTGGACCATATTAAGTTTTAATAAATGCTCATTTATTCTCATTCAAGATCAGAATGAAATAAAATCAATCACCCAAAGTCTTTATTTTTAAAGATAGAGTTAAAAATTTAAAACAATGTCAAAATGTCTCAAATGATTGCTTTGAAACATCTTAATTAAGAAACCTTTCAGATGAAAAGTGAGAGAGGGAGAAAACTGCACATGTAGATGAGATAGATACAACATAGGAAGAAGAATAGCAGAGAGGATCATTTGTTCATAGCAGACATAGTCATAGCAATGCTATAAAAATAACTTATGGTTTCAGTTGTATTAGGAAATCAACAGAGTGAACTAGAGAGTCAAATGCAAGGTAGCAATTTTGACTTCATTGGTACCATTGATTCTATGTGGGAGAGGACTATGATTGCAATTTGACTCAGGGAAAGTATCCTTTTTTTCCTATAGTGAAGAGAAAAGATGAAAAGAAAAGGTGTTTTTAAGTGAAATAGCTCTCAGTGACCATTAAGGACATGTTTCCCCTAGCTGAGACAATCCAGGCACATAATGGCAAAAATACGTGGAAAGCAATTGGGAAGGATCAGTTGAAGTAGAACAAATACCATATTGATTTGGAAGAAAGAAAAAAATTAATAAGTTCTTACTATATGCTAGTCACTGTGCTGTGCTTTGGAGTGTAGGATGTATTCAAGAAAGACTAGTACCTCTAGGTGAGTGCTGGCAAACCCTTTTCAGGGTTGCTTTCCATCTTTGATGTCCCCATGAGCCATCTAACTCTCACCTCTGACTCCAAGAAGCTGAAAGCATGCACAGTGGCCATATCTTAATAAAACATTTTGACAAAAGGGCTGAACCAGGCTGAGGGTAACCAATGGGCTGAGGGTCTCTAACCCATTGGTTAATTGCCTGCCCCAAGCATGTGAAATCTTCCACTGATGAAATGGGTGGACGTGAACAATCCATTACATAGGTCATGAAGACAACTGAAGCATTGTAGAGTGATTAGAACTTAGTTAGGCATAAAAGATAACAAGGTCATTCAAAGCATCTAGTACTATTACCAGTTGTCTTGATTCCATCTTGCCACTGTACTGTGATGATGCTGGAAGAGTGAGACCAATGCCTTTATGCAACTCTGACTCACTTAAATCAGATTTATGCATAAGTCAAAAGCCGTCACTCATACCATTTGACTCTTGTTATCTCAATGTTGTTGCCTGTGGCAACAGATAGTGACAAAACAGTAGGTATGGATACACTGGGAGCTATAGTCACTATAGTCACAGGCTGTCCAGGCCACTCAGTGGAAGCAGCAGTGGGAGTTGGTATCCTCCTTGGTGTATACATGGCCCATTTTTTTTTGCAAGGCAATGGGGTTAAGTGGCTTGCCCAAGGCCACACAGCTAGGTAATTATTAAGTGTCTGAGGCTGTATTTGAACTCAGGTACTACTGACTCCAGGGCTGGTACTCTATCCACTGTACCACCTAGCTGCCCCTATGCATGGCTGTTTAAGGATCCCATGGCTTATTTCCTGGTGTGAGGAAGGGAGTAGAAAAGGTGCCCTAAAAATTGTCTGCTTACCCAACCCTTGCTTGTTTATTGTGGCAGGTGAGGATCCCACTTTTTGTTGAAACACAAAAATGTGTACAGCAGCTTCTTCAAAGATATCACTCACCATTGGCACACTCATAGACAAGACCCAATAGACTTCAAAGATAAACAGATCTTATTGCAAAAGAAGTCAGTAGGCATCATTCAAATTATCAACCCTGAGTGAAATAAGGTTGGCAAATGAAGGCCAACTTTCTGAAGTTGGGGCTGGATACATGTTTTTCTGGAGTGGACATTGTGGAGTGGAACACTGTGATGCTGGAGTAGATTTTTTTTGCAAGGCAAATGGTTAAGTGGCTTGCCCAAGGCCACACAGCTAGGTAATTATTAAGTGTCTGAGACTGGATTTGAACCCAGGTACTTCTGACTCCAGGGCTGGTGCTTTATCCACTACACCACCTATCCACCCCTGGAGTAGATTTTGCAATAAAAATTAATCTAGTCAAGAAGCTTATATGCCTACCAAAAGAAGTGAATGACAGGCTCAATACAAGTAGGTTACTGCTTAGAGGTAAATGGCATGACACCATCATCAGTGCCTATGCTCCCACCATGATGAACCCCAATAAAGTCAAAGAGAAATTTTATGAAGACCTTGAGATTCTTATCATTAATGTACCAAAAGAGGACAAGCTCAGAATTCTGAATGACTAATGCTAGAGTAGGTAGAGTAGGTACTCCAGACATGATGGGGAGTTCTTGGGAGGAATGGAGTTGGAAACAGCAACAGAAATAGTCACTTACTACTGAAGACTTGTGCATCTCATGACCTTCTCATCCCAAACACTGTCTTCCATTTATCTAAATGCAATAAAACTTCCTGGATGCACCCTCACAGCAAACATTGGCATCTAAGAGACTTTGTGGTTGTAAGGAGAAGAGACAGACAGTATGTGAGAGTGACAAAGGCAATGTCTGGTGCAGAGTGATGGACTGATCACAGACTCATTCTCTCCAAGCTAAATATTTACAGTCATCCAAAGCAGCAGTCATAAAGCAAAATGATTCTCAGAAAAATTAATATCAAGCAATTAGGGTACTTCTCTAAGCAGGAACAGTTTGTTTCTAATATGGAGGGTAAGTGGAGCCAGTACATAGTTAGCAACAGTGGAGCTGAAAAGAAGTGGTCAGCTTTCAGAGATTTTGTGTATAGCATTGCATTTATTCATCTGGGTCAGAATATTTACAAACATCAAGACCGGTTTGATGAAAATGATGGATAAATATACAGAATGCTAAATAGAAAATGAGAACTCTACAGAGGATTACCAACAGGATAGGTCATCCCTTTCTTTCTTTCTTTCTTTCTTTCTTTCTTTCTTTCTTTCTTTCTTTCTTTCTTTCTTTCTTTCTTTCTTTCTTTCCTTCCTTCTTTCCTTCCTTCCTTCTTCTTCTTCTTCTTCCTTCCTTCTTCTTCTTCTTCTTTTCTTTCTTTCTTTCTTTCTTTCTTTCTTTCTTTCTTCTTTTCTTTCTTTCTTTCTTTCCTTCCTTCCTTCCTTCCTCCTCCCTCCCTCCCTCCCTCCCTCCCTCCCTCCCCTCCCTCCCTCCTTCCTTCCTTCCTTCCTTCCTTCCTTCCTTCCTTCCTTCCTTCCTTCCTTCCTTCCTTTCTTTTTCTTTTTTTTGTGAGAGGCAATGGGGATGAGTGACTTGCCCAAGGTCACCCAGCTGGGTAATTATTAAGTGTCTGAGGTTGGATTCAAACTCAGAGCCATCCTCCTGGCTCCAGTGCAAGTGCTCTATTCATTGTGCCACCTAGCTGCCCCTAGTCCATCCATTTCTAAGAAGGTGGTATTTAATTCCAGCAAAAGTTAAATATAAGCAAAAGTTAAAGGGATGCAGGATTCTTGGCTCAGTAAGAATGTAGATGAAATTTCATTTTATGTAAATAGTAACAATCCAAAGTGCTTTTATGTTTTCTTGAAGGCAATTTATAGACCAAAGATGTATAGTGCATCTTAACTACTCAGTATTGATGGAGCCACATTGAATAGTGTTAGGGACATGATCCTAGAGAGATGGGCTGAACACTTCCATACTGTTCTTAACAAACCATCATCAAGCAATATAGAAGACTGTTTATCTCAAGTTGAAATCAATCTTCAACTAAAGAAGAGGTTTTTGAAAGTCATTAGGCTCCTTTTATATGGCAGAGTACTTGGTGTTAATTCTTTACAGCTGAGATTTACAAGGTGGCAGGGGTTCATTGCTCATATAAAAGATGAGTAAAATTTTGCAGGTATATGTCATGAGGAGGTTATCCCCCAGGAACTCAAGGATACATCCATTGTCCAACTCTATAAAGGAAAAGGGAATAGATTTTCCTGTGACAATCACAGGAGTGTTTCTCTCCTAGTCCTTGTTGGCAAGATTCTTGCCAAAGTCTTCTTCAATAGACTGATCCTTTACCTGGAAGATGTCACCTACTGAGAGCCACTCTGGCTTCCGAGGGAGCAGAGGACCAGTCAATATGATATTTACTGCCCTATACTTCCAGGAAAAATGTTAAGAGTAGGACAAAGATCTGTATACCATGAATATAGATCTATCTAGAGCTTTTGATACTGTCAGTCATGAGTGTTTGTGGAAAATTATGTCATAATTTAGTTGCCCAAAGAAGATCTTCAGTATTGTACATCAGTTTCATGATGGCTACATGCCTGGGTTCTGGATAGTGGACGATGCTCTCAGGACATCCAAGTCACCAAAGAAATGAAACCAGGCTGTGCCCTTGCTCCCTTGCTTTTCAGCATGATGTCTTCAGTCATGTTATCAAACACCTTCACTGAAAATCAACACAGCATCAAGGTCAGCTGATAATAAATTCTTCAAGTTAAAAAGTCAAGACCAAAATGAAAGAAGTGTTGATGCATGATTTCTTATTTGCAGATGATTTTGTGTGTGTGTGTGTGTGTGTGTGTGATGCAGACTGTGAATTTAAGAAGCAAAAAAGTATGGATAGATTCTTTGCTTCTTGGGCTATGTTTGGTCTAACCAAGAAAACATAAGTATGCCATCAACCAGCACCATACCATTCATATGTGGAATCATCAATTATAACAAATGAAGAAGCTTTGAATACTATGGATAAGTACCTTGGAAATATACTTTCCAGGGAGGTACACATTGATAATGTATATATGTATATATATATGTATATACATATATACATATATACATATATATTACCATAGAAAACCCAGTATGGTGTGCCCTCATGAAAGATGATGCTGTACTCTATGAGCCTGGCAGAATGGAAGCAGCTCAAAGCAAAGGAGAGATGCTTAAGTTTAGAGACCCCATCCCCAGGTGTTTCCATGAACTATTTTTGCCTGACATGGTAGGGAATTCCAAGCTTATGGTTTTATCAGTCATAGTCAGATACACTATAACTTGTCTCTAACATAGTAATGTCACTTTGGTCTTCTTCAGTAACAGAAGAACCAATTAAGTGCTTTGCTTATATTTTGTCATTTGATCCTCACAGAAACAATATCAGGAAAGTGCTATTATTGTTATTCCCATTTTATAGTTGAGATTGAGGCAGACAGAAGTTAAATAACTTGCCTTCAGTCATCAATTTAATAAGTATCTGATATCAGAATTGAATGTGGTTTTCTGGATCTGCCCAGTGATCTATTCATTGTGCCTCCTAGTTGCATCTGAAGTATACTACAGACCACTAGAACAAAAGAAAAAAAGTTGAGGAATAAAGGTGAGTCTACATGAAAGCACAATATTATATATAGTATGTTATATTAATGGAATCTCCAACTATTTGACCACTTTTATCAAATCAGATGATATATGTAAAGTACTTTGTAAACTTTAAAGTGTTATTTAAATGCTGTTATTGCTATTATTAGGCATTATTGCATGTTCTATCTTACAAAAACAGAACAGCTGATAAATTTGTGACCTGTCTTAATAATAATTTCACTGTACAAAAAGTAGAGAAAGTAATGAGGAGAAACACTATTTTTGATCTGATTCTTATCAATAAGGAGGAACTGGTTTTTGAAGTAGAAATGGCAGGGACCATGGGGCAAGTGATGATGCCAACATAAAGTTCATGATAAAGAAAGAAAGGAAATTCTTGCATCATCTGACATGCCTCCTGGATTTAGGGAGACAAAGCAACAAAAGAATCAAATAAAGCATCAGAAGGAATTTGAAGAGGAAAGTGGCCTCAGAGACAGATAGTAGGGCTGAAGCTCAACTTTCAAAAATGAAATTCTGAAGTCACAACAGAAAAGGTGGTACAGGATAAAAACATTGCCTGAAGAGAACAGTGTGCCTACACAAGTAATTCATCAAAAAAGTTCAGATTTTTAAATAAGGTGTAGAAAAATGGAAACAAGGACAAATAGTTGAGATTAATGTTGAATGCTAAGGGCAACATTTAAAAAACATTCTAGGGATAAAAGGGGGACCAAAGAAAGGGCAGTCTCCCAGCTCAAGGTGAATAGGATCTTGGTGATGGAAAATGGTGAGAATCATTAATTACTATTAATTCATATTTCTTTTGTGCTTTCTCTTCCAAGGAGAATGACCTTTAAATTGGGAAAGATGGGAATTGGAAATTCAAGATAAATCAGAAGCTAGTCAAATCATATCTTGCTATCCTCAATGAATTCAAATCACTCACTATGCCCAAAAAAGTTTTAACTACAATATTGGGACTCATACAGAGTACACATTTTTTGTCTTCATGTGGCTAAACTTCTAGTAGAGGTATTCAAAATATATGTAAGCAATTATAGTTTTACTATATTCTATGTTTCATGAAGTAAAGGAACATGTGTGAGGTAGTCAGCCTCAGACCCTAAGACTCACATCCAATGCCTGAAGTGTAAACTATCTGTCCTACCAAGACAAACAAACAGAAGGATTAGAGTGGAAATAGATTAAAATTCCCTAGAAAGTCTGTTACTACAGAGAATACCTGATTACTAAATCATTTCTTTGTTAACTTTCTTGTTCAGTTATAGTCTGTTTGCCTTTGGATGCATGTGCTTTTTGTATAGCCTGGCAGAAGGTCAGAGGTGGTGTTCTAGAGAGATGATGACCCTGAATTACATACTCAATCATACTCCCATATAGTTGATATCAAAGAAGCCCTGAATTATTTGGGGACCTGTGAAGGATGGGCTATAATTGAAAGTTGAATTGTGTATTTAGAGACACAAAAAAAAGGGAACAAGGTGAGTCCAGGCAAAGAGTGATTGCGGTAGGATTTTTTCTTTCTTTCTCATGGTTCCCAAGAGGAAGTTCTAATTCCTTTTTCACAATAAACACAGTTGTACATGTATTCCTTTATAAGATGGTTCATTGCCACAGAAGGGGAGGAGAGTGGCAGAAAAATATTAAGCTTACAAAAAAAGATGACTGTTGGGGTGGCTAGGTGGCACAGTGGATAAAGCACCGTCCCTGGAGTCAGGAGTACCTGAGTTCAAATCTGGTCCCAGACACTTAATAATTACCTACCTGTGTGACCTTGGGCAAGCCACTTAACCCCATTGCCTTGCAAAAACTAAAAAAAAAAAGATGACTGTAAAAAACTACCATTACATGTAATTGGAAAAATAAAGAAAATGAAAATAAAAAAGAAAGATTGCTTCTATTTGAGAGGCTTATGGAAGACTTTCATTAAGAAAATAACATTTCAACTGGATTTAAATGACAGATAGGATTATAACAAGTGGGGAGACAAAGAAGAAGTTCATTGAAGCCATAGGGGAAAAGTGCCTTCAATGGAAAGGAAAAGGGAAAAAGATAGAGATAGAGATAGAGATAGAGATTATAGATATAGATAGATTAGATAGATATTGATATAGATATAGATATATATGTAGATATAGATAGATATAGATATAGATATAGATATAGATATAGATATAGATATAGATATAGATATAGATATAGATATAGATATAGATATAGATACACACACGAGGTAAAATAAGTACTATCTGTTGACTGGAATGCAGCCAAACTGGTTAATCAAAATCACAAATTATGGACTATATATATTGTTCCTATAAATTGATACTTATATATTGTGATCCTGGGATCACGGCATGATGAAAATGTTGAGGAAACAGTCCTTGGGAGCACTATCTCTTCTACTATAGACTTTTCACTCTACTTGAGATCTAAGTTATGGTTAGTTTGGTAATTGAATAAACAGATATCCCTGAGTTGCTTCACCCAAGCATAATTTTATATGAAGAGCAAAAATGTATTATTAATCAGACCTTTTGTCTTTGTTGTCCTCTATGGATTTCAGTGATGATGACCCAGAGGAAAATTCTTCTACTTTGTATGGATGATATTTTATTTAAAGGGGTTCATTTCACCATCTGATTGATTTCTTTCATTGACTAGGAGAAAAAAGAAAATCCTTGTAGCCAATCAAAATATGCTTTCCTGCAATGTTTTCATAGGGTAGGAAAGAATAATAATGTTATGGTTTTGTAATCTTTCTTAAGTATTTATATATAGATATATAGATATGTGTATATACATATTTATATATATGTCTGTTTATAGTCATTTAATATTTTGATAAAAATCATTAGTGCCTCCCTATTGCCCAATGAATAAAGTTCATATTCTACTTAGCATTCAGAGCCTTCTCCACCCAGGTCCCATTATATCTCTCCTTTATTTCATATTGTTTTCTTCTATGGTATTCCATACTTAAGCTAAACAACCACTCTCTTCTTGGGCAACAAGACCTACAGTCCTCTGGGACCTTTGCTCAATGAATAAATATTTGTTCAGTGAACCTTTGTTCATTCTGTCTGCTACTTGTAAAAAGTCCTTCCTCTTCTTTTTCTACCAATTTTTTAAAACCCAATACAAGGGGAGGCTAGGTGGTGCAGTGGCTAGAGCACTGGCCCTGGAGTCAGGAGTACCTGAGTTCAAATCCGGCCTCAGACACTTAATAATTACCTAGCTTTGTGGCCTTGGGCAAGCCAATTAACCCCATTTGCCTTGTTAAAAAAACCCCAAAACAATACAAATTCTGCCTCCTTGGAGCCATTTACATGGCCACTCCAGTGGATAACAACTTTTCTCCCTGTGCCTCACATAACAGCTTATTTTATACCCATTCTAAGCACTCATGATATTGTATATCAATCAATCAATCAATCAGCAAGCACTCATAAAGCACTTAATATGTGCCAGAAACTGGGATCATTTCTAGGGATATAAAGACAAAAATGAAAAATCTTTACCATTAAAGAATTTGTAGTCTATAAGGAGAAAACAACTTATACAAATATAGTTGTATGCAAAATGAATTGCAGGTAATTAAGGGTACTAGCTGCTTGGAAACATGAGAGACCTTCCTCATGTAGTATTTGAGCTGAACTTTAACTGAAGCTAGGGATTCTAAAAAAAACATAGATGGTGTTGAGTGGGGGTGCAGCAGAGAGGGATCCCAGGCATAGAGAATAACCTATGTAAAAATTTAGAGATGGAAGATGTAATTGCATATGTAAGCAGCAATAAGAGGGACAACCTAATTTAACCACAGGATTGTGAAAGGGTGTACATACCAGCCCCTCTGTTGGCATTCAAAACCTTAATGGTTTTTACCCCAGAGAAAATAGAAATTCATATCAATCAGGGAAATGACAGAGGTAGAACTTTAAAAGTGTCTACTTGGCAACTGTGTTGTCTATGGATTGGAGAGTAGGTGGCTGCTGTAATTGTTCAGGAGAGTGGTAACAAATACCTGAATTAAGATCATTGGCATGTAAGGATGTTGGGGAAAAGGTGAGTGGGGAAGGAGGAACAATTTGAGAGATGTTTTGGTGGTAGAATCAATAAGGCAACTCAGTGGTTATATGAGGTAAGAGAATAAAGAGTAAAGGATTATTCTAATATTGTGAACTTAAGTAATTAGAAGTTTGGAGTTTCTCTGGACAGATTAGGGAATTTTGGAAGATGACTGGGGTTTGGGGAGAAGAATGGAATAAGGAAGGAAAAGAGTTTGGTATATAGGAATAGAGAAATGCAGTTGTGTTGGGAATTAAGTTTGAAGTTTCAGAAATGAACAATAATATAGCCCAGCCCTAATTCACTAACAAACCCTAATTCACTACTGCCCACTCTTTCACCATCCCCAACCTAGAGCACAGCCTGAAAACATTAATCAGGATATGGTTTGCCTTAAAGGACTTAATTTTCCAATGGGCAATCATCAGTGAAACCCAGTCAAGGGTAAAAAATGGCAGATTTGATTAATTAAACATATGCACAAGTGCTCAAAACAAAATGTATTTATTCAGATGGTCTTACACATGCTTAGAGATATTATGATATAGGATAAAGTTAAGAATTATCATTAGCAAAATGCATTCTTGATTGCAAACTGAGCTATTAGCTGCTAAGATGCAACTTAGCATAGAGACTGGATCCTGGATTTTTGAGTCAGGAAGACCAGAATTTGAATTCTAGCTTAGACACTTGCTAGTTGTATGACCCTGAAAAAGTCATTTAATCTCTCTCAGACTCAACATTCTCTGTATAATGGAAATAATAATAGTACCTACTTCAAGTGGTATTTGGAAAGATCATATGAGATTGTATGTATAAAACACATTCTAAAACTAAAAGGGCAATGAGATTGTTATTTATTATTATTATTATTATTATTATTATTATTTTCTTATAAAGCATACCATTTTTGCCTTTGTGCCTTTGTACAAATGATCTTCAGTAACTGGAATGCACCCCTTCCTCTTTTCTATCTTATAGCTTCTCTAGTTTTCTTTCAACTAAGATTCAGATAATTGAATAATATATTCATAAACATCTTACACAGTGTCTGAAATTTAGTAAATGCTATATCTTTTGTGAGTAGGTGTAATTCATTCTGACATTTCCTGATCTTCTCAATTATTAGTTCTCTCTCTCTCTCTCTCTCTCTCTCTCTCAATTTTGTTACAGAAAAAGGATTAGTTAGTTTTCCCAATCAACTGAATCCCCACCAGCTCACTTGATGAGAATACACAATGTAAGGGGCAAGTGACAGGGATAATGATTTGTTAAGGATTTGTCCCATTTAGACTTGGAGTAGTTTTATTTTCATCTGCTTAAACCCATAGTACCTGACTTTTTCTCCTAGAACTCCCTGGACTTGATCACTGGTTTGCTTGTCAACTTTCTTCCTGACGAGTCAAATTTCTCTGTTTGATTTCCAACTTTCTCCATTCCCCAATATGACCTGGTTTCCTGCCTCTTAAATCTGCTTGAGTAAACAAGTTGGAAAAGTAACCTTGGAAATGAAGTGACTACATCATTGTCTCATTTCCTCCCTTATAGATACTTTAAAATAAACCATAAAAACTCCCCCAAAACAGGATTACAAAGTCTCATTAGAACTTCCTTCTCTTTCTCTTTTGTAAACTATTACTTATGATGTACGGCTTTGATAGTTTGTATTTCTTCTTATTTAACAAGACATGACTCCACTGGTGTGAGGACACCATCCACTTTACAGAAATCAATTTGATGAGGTTGTGACATGAAGTTGATGGACATCCACTGAGTTACTCTACCTGTTCATGTGTTTTTAACAGAGGACAAGTCAGACTCAGAGTTAATTGACAATGAAATGTTCTGAATCATATTTGTTAATGGGATTCACATTATGCTGCAAAATCTTACCTCTTTTATGATGGCATTCTCTTGATGAGCTTTATGGCTACTGATCATGGAATACCATGATTTCAAAGCAATCAAAATTTCACTTAAACCAAAGGCCAAGGGAAATAATAATAACTGGCATTTATATGACACGTTAAGGTTTGTGAAGCATTTTTCTTAGTTTGATCCTCAAAATCCTCAGGTAATCACTGTCAGGGACAGGTAGCATTATTATCACCATTTTATAGATGAGAATATTAGAATCAAGATTATGTGATTTGTTCAAGGGGATACAGCTAAATTAGGGTTTGAGACTGGAATTTGAACTCAGGACTTCCTGACTTCAAGTCCAATGCTGTATCCACAAAGATTCCTAACTGCCTTAAGAAGGAATATAGTTGGTATATTCCTGTTGATAAATGACATTCAGGAAGTAGAATAAATAACTCAAAGACATTTACAATTGGAAAAGCAAGTAGGTGGATTATATAGTAAGGTGTAATCTATAAGTAGCCTCAGTGTTGCATTGTACTTCACAAAGACCTACATATAAATCAACTCTGGAGGATTAATGGGAGAACAGGACAGCAATCACACATGTTAGGAAGACAATGGGAGAGGATGTAAGTTTTTCTAATGTAAGGAATAATCATGTCAATGATAACATAGAACCATTTGAATATTGAGTTGATATATACCTATATCTATAGGTGAATTCAAAATGAATGAAACTGGAAATTTCTTGACAACAGAAACTGTATTTTTTCCAGTTGGCTTTGTATCTTCTTATAGCAATGATTTAATTTTTTTCATGTAGGAAGTGCTAGACTAATTCATTTACATGTAGAACATATATATTCAAACATATATGTATATACATATAGAACATATTATACATTCATTTACATGTAGAACATATACATGCTACACTAATTCATTTACATGTAAAACATATATACAAATATATGTACATACATATATTTGAATATTTAGTTACACATATGTGGGACAACTTGGTGATATGGTAGATAGAATGTCAGATTTGGAGTCAGGAAGACTCCTTTTCCTGAATTTAAATCTGATCTTGGACATTTACTAGCTGTGTAACTCTGGGCCCAGTCATTCAACCCTGTTTGTCTAATTTTCTTCATCTGTAAAATGATCTGGAGAATGAAATAGTAAATTACTCCAATATCTTTGCCAATAAGAGTCCCAATGAGGTCATGAAGAGTTGGACTCAATGGAAAACAACTGAACAGAACAGCAGCAACCTATTTATGTTCTTATGAATATAATTGAATGAATGAATCATGGGATCATAGATGTAGAATTGGAAGGAACTTCAGAAACCATTTGTCTAACTATCCTTCATATAAAGATGAAGAGAATGAGTCCCAAAGAGAAGTAAAGTCATTTGTTTAATTCCAAATGTCAGTAAATGATTAGATTGTAAACTTTGTGAAGGCAGGGGTTGAGCCTTATCCAAATTTTGCATCTTCTCTAGGATCTATAACAGTAAATGTTTCTCTATAAGTCCCTAATAAATGATTGCTAAAATGATTAATTCAATTGAATGAATATGAACAAAGAAAGAATCATGAATGGATGCAAAATAATTCTTCTCGATGCCCAGATAGTCACTGTCTAGTCCTATGCCCTAGAAATAAATAACTCATTTCCATAGAACTTTAAGGATATAATCAATCAGCAAACATTTATTAAGGACCTATTATATGTCAGTTGTTAAGCTAGTCACTGAGGAAATGAAAAAGAAAGAAATCACTGTTCTTGAGGAGTTTACATTCTATTGTGGGAGACAATATATGCTTATATACAGAAGAAATGCAAAATAAAGTAGATTAATGAGGGGGGGTTTCTAGAGGCTGGAGGATCAAGAAAGACTTGAACTGAGACTTGAAGTAAGGGGTGGGGAAGGCAGGGTATGCCAGTCAGGAAAATAGCAATATAAAGGCCTAGAGATGGGCAAAGTAGTTCTTTGTGTGAGAAGAATCAAGGCCAGCTTAGTTGGTTCTTAGAGTGTAAGAAGAGGAGTAATAATGCAGGAGAGGAGAATGAGAAAAATAATTTTTAAGTGCCTACCATTATGGGTCAGGTAAGATGTTAAGCTTTATAAAAATTATCTCATTTATTGTTTGAAATAGATAGGCTAGTTTGTATTGTGTTTAAAAACTAGTTTATATTTCCTTGTAGATGAAATAGATAACCACTGGTTATTATATTCTTGGGAAACTCAGATTTGGATAGATTTAAATAAGGAGAGAATTAAGGCAGGGAGACCAATTAGGAAGTCATTATGATAGTTTAAGAAAGTAGTGAGGAAGACTTGAACTAAAAGGTTGACTGTGAGAAATTACTTGTAAGAGATGTTGTGGAGGTGAAAGTAAAAAAAAAAGATTTAGCAGTTGATTGGTTATATGTAGAAAGCAAGAGTGTGGTGTCAAGAGTATTTTCAAGTATAAACCTGGGAGAAAGGAAAATGGTGATCCACTTAACAGAGAAAGTGGACTTGGAGATAAAAAGAATTCTGCTTTGGGACTTGTTGAATTTGTCTAAATTGTCTAATAGGTATATTAAGGACTCAGGAGAGAAACTAGAGATGGATTATATAGATCTGTGAATCATATTAGCAAAAATGATAATTAAGTCCATGGGAGTGAGTGAGTGAGAGAGTTTACCAAGTGAGAGTTTATAAAAAGAAGATAAGAGAGTCCAGCACAGAGCCTTGTGGTTTAAGAGGATAAGATGAATAATGATATGTCAAAGGCTACTGAGCTTATGAAGTTAGACACTGAAGTTAGGAAACTGAAGACAATAGAAACACAGTTTGCATTTTTATTGTTGATGTTGCTGTCCATTGAAGACAAGGCATATAGAAGTAAAAAATTAATTCAGAATGCAAATAGCTAAGTAAGAAAAATATCTGAAAATGATAATATGATTTGGGTTTCTGAACCACAGGGATGAATGTCAGAGTTTATACTTGGATTCCAAAAATCAACTTCAGAAGTGTAAGATGGGGGAAGGTATAGATAGACAATCATTCTGGAAAAGATCTATAGCTTTTAGATGACAGTGCTTTGGGAATATCAATTGGCAACTGTGTGAAGGATTGAAGGGAGGTTAAACTCAATATTTAGAGACTGATAAAAAGTCTATTGCAATAGTATATGCAAGAGGTGATATAACCTCAGACAGAAACACCTATTGTTTCATAGCAAAGATTAGTTGAGCATAGATTATCCTGAGAATAAGGTTGACTCCAAACACTGTGTTCTAAGTAGGTACCTATAGAGTCAATGTGGCTATGGACAGTGATAGAAATTTCTGAGTCACTGGAGCTGATTACCTTTGGATACAAAAGACCTGAATTTTCCCCAAATTGCATAGCCTAGTTTATGGTGATGGCAAATCACATGTCGTGAAAAAAATATGCCATTTGTCATTTTTCCTTTCATTCATTGCTTCTCTTTATTGACAACTATGAACTTTAAAATCATGGGAGATGAAGATTTTTTTTTAACAGGAGGATAGAGGAGGAAAGAGAACATTAAACATTCTTGACCTTAAAACTACAAAAGATCAAACTAGTCTACCTTTTTTAGCCTGGCTGACTGGTTAGCTCTACTAAACTTATAAGAATAGATTACAATGTCTCTGAGATCACTGCCAATCCTGTTTTGAAACTGGTGTCTTGACTCTTAAGAATTTTTAGATTGACATATTGTTAGAACTAGAAGGGATCTCAGAACTGATCTAGCCCAACTCTGTTTTTTTTAGGGATGAGGAAACAGAAAAAGAGAGGGGGACTGATTTTCCCAAGGTGACACAGTTGACTAGCAGCACAGTTCATCTCTTATAACTCATCAGGCTAAGAAGGAATATGCAAATGATCATACTGACTTTTCTTAAGGTGCACTTTTATTGACTTGATTTTAAATGAATTCTATCAGGAAAAATTCATTTAAACTATACATATTCTATTATATACCTAACATGTATGCTATCCATGTCTGTGTGTGTATGTGTGTTTGTGTGTGTGAGAGAGGAGAGGAGAGGAGAGGAGAGGAGAGGAGAGGAGAGGAGAGGCGAGGAGAGGCGAGGAGAGGTGAGGAGAGGAGAGGGGAGGAGAGGAGAGGAGAGGAGAGGAGAGGAGAGGAGAGGAGAGGAGAGGAGAGGAGAGGCGAGGAGAGGAGAGCAGAGGGGAGGGGAGGAGAGGAGAGGAGAGGAGAGGAGAGGAGAGGAGAGGGGAGGGGAGGGGAGGGGAGGGGAGGAGAGGGGAGGGGAGGGGAGGAGAGGGGAAGGGGGAGGGGAGGGGAGGGGAGGGGAGAGGAGGGGAGGGGAGGGATAATCAAAAGGGGAAGAAGCAGGAGAAAAAGAAGGGGTAAGGTAGAATAGGAGAAAGAATAGGAGAGAGGGGAAAGAGGAAAAAGAGAGAGGGAAAAGAAGGTGGGGAGAGAACAGGAATAGAGAGGAGAAAAAAACAGCTTTTGGCCTGAAGAAATTAATTGTATTTATAATGATATGCTAAATTACATGAAGATATTTACCCAAATTTTCCTCCTAAAGAAATCAAGCTAGTCACTGCCAGATAGCTGTTCTTTCAACTGTGTCTGTATGGGACTGTGGGGAAATCCATTGGCCAGGTAGGTTAATCACAGGTGTAAATTCCTTATGGGTCTCTTGAGAAAATCTGGTTGGATGGGTTTTCCAGCTGCAAGAGTTATCCTGAATTTCACTAGATAAACACTTTCTGCCAAGGTGCATAAGCCTTCTCCTGCCAACATAGGACTATTTTTGATGAAGCCCAATTAGGTAGAACTTGTTTTGGTGGAAAACACATTGAACCATGATTCATAGCATGGGAACAGGATGTTGCCAACTTCTCAGAGCCCTTGTGTTAATATATATGAAATATAATGAGATTTTCCTGTGAGGTCAGACATGAAGAGTACGATATAAAATGAACTTCCCCCCAGAGTTCTCTCATTGTTTTAGGCTCCTAGGATGTAAAACATACCCAGTAGCACTAAATAAATGGGAGTCAAACAAGGCAGAAGGGAGCTTCAAAGCCTTTGTTTTCAAGTCCAACATAAGTATATCGATTCAATCACACAGCCTAGGAAGGGTATTCCAAGAAGTTGAAACCTATTCACGTCTAACTAGCAAAATGGGAAACCAAAGAGAAGTACCACACAATTCAAGTCAGATACAAAGGAATTGCCAAAGAATGATTTTTTAAATTCATTCAACAGATATTTCTTAAAGAGTTCTGTGGAAAAAGTTCCTTTCTTCTGCTTCTTTCCCCATATAAGGACAAGTCATCATGGAGTTCTCATCTGCCAAAAAAGAAGATTAGACTACATGACCTCTCGGCTTCCTTTCCATCCCTAAATCTACATTCCAATGATTGTGGTTGCAAAACCAAAGATTAGTGATTTTATCTTCAAAAGTTAATGATGGGGGGCAGCTAGGTGGCACAGTGGATAGAGCACCAGCCCTGGAGTCAGGAGGGACCTGAGTTCAACTCTGACCTCAGACACATATTAATTACCTAGCCATGTGACCTTGGACAAGTCACTGAGCCCCATTGCCTGTCAAAAAAAAAGCAAAAAAAAGAGTTAATTATGGGGGCAGATAGGTGATACAGTGAATAGAGTACTGGCTCTGGAGTCAGGAGAACCTGAGTTCAAATCTGAACTCAGACACAATAATTACCTAGCTGTGTGACCTTGGACAAGTCACTTAACTCCATTTTCTTGCAAAAACTTAAAAACAAAAAACCCCACAAAAGTGAATTATGTGGAACCTCATTTAGTGGAAGTGGAGGCTGCTTCTTTAATAACCTTCCAGGGTCCTTTTGGATCTGTTCTAGTCTGTTCAGGACTATTTAACATAGCCTTCACCATGGCCATCCATTTCACAAGAATATGCTACCAGACAACTGGTAAAATAATATGTCCAGAAAAAATAAGCAACCTCCTGATAATGAGTCTTTATGAACATTGATGTGCCTGGTTCTCTAAGAACAGTCACTGAAACCTTTCCAGCTTGGGAGGGTTGATGTTCCATCAGCTTAACCTTCAAGAATACATCACCACCATGATACTCCATGATGATGGAACAATTGAATAGATAATATGACAGTCAGGCTGATGTAGTGAAAAAAAGACCATCTTCAGGATGAAAATGAACTGGCTTGACTTGGGTTAAATGTTGTCTCTGACTGATCCTGATTGTGTTATCCTGAACAAGTCATATGACCCTTGGTCAACTCTTTCCCTGCCCTGTCCCAATGCCTAACAGCTCTCTAGGACTGTAAGAATCAGGAATAAATAAGAAGTAAAATGTAGACACTGAATATTGGTGCAAAACTCAGGCCATTAGATTCCAAGTCTAGGAGTTTTAAAACTGCATCATAATACTTTTCTTCATTCTAAGTTCCTTTTCTTTTTAGGTTGTTTTATTTTTTGCAAGGCAAATGGGGTTAAGTGGCTTGCCCAAAGCCACACAGCTAGGTAATTATTATTAAGTGTCTGAGACCAGATTTGAACCCAGGTACTCCTGACTCTAAGGCCAGTGCTTTATCCACTATGCCACCTAGCCTCCCCTTAAGTTCCTTTTCTTAATCTTTTTCAGTTAGTCTTCTTAGGACCTTAATTTTTCCCCCCTTTTTGTCACTTAGTCTATATACCAACTCCCCCTACCTGTGGACCTTTCAAGCGTCCTTTGACGTATCTATCTCCTTTGCTTCCTTCACCTTCCTGTCCATTCATGGTGTTCCCAGAGAGTGACTGTACTTTGGAAGCACTGAGCTAATTATTTTCTCCTTTATATAGAACTGAGCCACCCATGATCAAGAATAATATCATATGCATAATATCACTAAAGAGACTTGTCTCTTTATTAGACTACAGGTCAAAAATATTGAACTAGTCTTCTCAACTGATGCCCTAATTGGTTGACCTCATAATTGTATGCTATTGAAACCTGGATAGTCAACTGACACCATTTCAGGAAACTGAATCACTTCCATTTGAATTATCTTGGGAAGATTCTGAATATTGCCTGGCAGGAGACCCTGAAGATCCTTTCTTGGCTAAAGGACCAAGCATTTAACTCTATTTACACAGAATGTAACTCTAATGAACCAGTCTCATTGTTGAATGTCAAATGTACAGTTTCCAAAAAGACTACTTTATGGAGAACTCACACAGGGCAAGGACTCACATAGTTATAAGAAAAGGCAATACAAGGACACCTTCAATGTCTCTCTTAAGAACTTTGGAACTGATTGCACAGAAATGGGAGGCACTGGCACAGCAATGCCCAACATAATGTGTCCTCATCAGAGAACTTGCTCTATGAGCAAGGCAGAATTATAGTGATTCACGAGATGCACAAGTTTAGAGAATCCATTCCAAATGTTCATATGGCCTATTTGTGTCTGACCTGTGGCAAATCATTTTGAACTTGTATTTTTCTGCCACAGTTGGACCCACTGTAACTTGACTCTAATAATGAAGTCATTTTGGTCCTCTTTGAGAATGAAGGAAAACAACCAAGCCATGTCCTATAGGCTACTATACTATAGACTAATATATTTACTCTGATTTTGTATCTCTCAGTTCCCATTGCTTTGAAAAAAGGGAGTCAGTCAACTTGTCTAATGAATACTAGCTACATCACTACAAGTGAACAACTTGCTTTGTACATATTACCAGAATCTAGAACTGGAAATGACCTCAGAAATTATGTCAGCCTTCTCATATCACTGATGAATACCTTGAGGCTCTGAGAAGTAAGTCAGTTAATCTTTCTGGACCTTTGCTTTCTCCTCCATAAAACAGACATCATAATTTTTGCACAGAGAGACACCCAGGTGTAGTGGAGAGGAAATTGGCCTTGGAGTCAAGGGGAACCTGGATTTGAGTTCCTCACCATCAGCCAGTCACCTCTAAGGCTGCAAAGGACATGCTGTTCTGACACTAACTCCCATGACCAAGAAAATAGTAGGTTCAAAAAAAAAAATTAAAAAAAATTTTAAAAAAAGTCCTCACACTGCCTGCTTCACAGTTTAGTTTTGTTCTAAGGAAAGTGCTTTGGAACCAAATCTTGAAAGTGCTAGAGAAAGTCACTTTGTTACATTTTGTTAGATTTAGTTAGATTAGTTACATTTTGTTAGATTAGTCACATTGTCACATTTTGTTAGATTTAATCTCATCTCATCATCTGCTTCTGCTGCTCTTTGATGTTCCCCAATTCTGGGGGAGAGTGTGGGGTGAGGGTGGAGGAGAGATAGGAGGCTACAGAGCTTTAGTCATTCTGATCTTAGGGAGTGAGTTCAGGTTTATGTTGTGATCCCTCATGACCACTGACACAGACCATACACTGTGTTTCTTCCAGGAATATGGAAATCTACAGCTGTAAAATGCAAATTCTCCCATCTGCTTCAAGTAGAGGGTTAAATCACAGTATGCTTTACAAGTGTGGCTTTGGGGAATGCCTGACTTTTCCTTATATGGCCAGTTGTTTTTTTTTAAGTCCCAGGGAATATTTTATGTGCATGAAATGCACCAATAGAATCACATCCTTAGTAAAATATGGTATGTGGCTTTAAAATTAATGAGCTTCCAACTAATCTCAACCTAAAACACACACAATCACACACATACACACACATACATACTCTTAGTCTCACATAGATACAACAGGACACACTGTGTGTATGTTCATATGAATTTCTACAAATAAATACAGGGGAAATGATCCTTTTTATTTTGCCCTAATTGTTATGATATCTCAAAACCATGCATTTCATCAATCCCAGTGCATTAGAAAGTCACTCCTCTGCTTAGCATGAAGTAAGATAACTGCTGATCAATTCATTTCAACAAATATTTATTTTGAAATGCTTTTTATACTATGTTAGGCATTAGAATCCTATTGGAGATTCAAGACCTAAGTATGTGAAAGGTTAAATAGCAATTTAATATGTAATGGTTGTGGTTAAGGAGATTAGACTAAATGATCTCTAATATTCATTCAAATTATAAATCCCATGGGCCTTATAAATTCAAGAGAAATTATAAGGAAGCACATCAATTATTTTCAAATAAATGGTATTAACAAGAAGTACCATGAATCTGGGCTAAATTCTTACTTCTGTCACTTTCTACTTAGGTTACCTTGGGCTTCATTTTTCTCATTATTCAAATGAGTAGATTGGACTAGATGAGATGTGTATCACAGTGGCTTGAATGAAGAGCTTGGAGTTTAGGTTGATAGAGCTTAAATTCTCTTTCAGATACTTCTTAGTTATGTGAACCTGTGCATGTGACTTAACCTCTTTAGCTTCAGTTTCCTTAATGCTAAAAATGGAGATTATCTATCTTGTAGGATTTTTTCGTGAGAATCAAATGAGAAAATAGATGTCAAACTTTTTTGCAAGTAATTAATTATTACTCAAACAATTAATTCTTAATTTATTAAAGTAATTTATTTATGCCAGTTCTTCTTTTCCATCATTACAATCCTATGAGTTCCCAGAAGAAAAAAGTGTTGACCAAGAAAGATTTCATGGAAAAGACTTGAAAGAGGGGTAAGATTTTTGAACTGTAGGGTCCTTCAAAAGGAGTTAGGTAAAGTGAGGTGAGATAATGATATGAGCAGAAGTATGGAGGAAGTTTCTTTGTACTTTTCATGAAAGTCATGTTTCAGGGATTATGAGCTGATTTGTCTAATTAAAATTTATATATAAGAGTGGAAAACAAGGTTGGAAAGACCCTGTAGAGGACCCTAAATGCCAAAGGGGTTTTCACTTTATCCTGTAGCCTAGAGATGTCACCTCAATTAGATTAAATGTAATTGGGAAATATTTAACGAAATATAAATAGAACATAGATAATGTAAATGTGTGGTTTTCTAAGTCAATATTCAGCCAACTAAGATCCTTTCTATTTGAGTTGGACACCACTGCTATAGATAAGTGCTACCACAAAGTAAAGCTGTAAATTTTTTTTAGCAGAAAAGCATGATCAGAGCAATAGTTAAATTTTAAAAATGTATTTAATCCACAAAAACATCTGTTTAAGCATAAAAGCATTAACAAAAGGGATTTCACATGGAACTATAAATCATTTAAAACTATTTTTGAGGAAAATCAAACTAATGTCCATGATGGAGAGAAGATAATTCTTTTACCCCCCCCCCCCCACACCATTCCCTATACCATGAAATCACTAGTTGGATTGTAAATATGGCCTTTTCTTCTTTTGAGATATATTACAATAGGATAAGAAGGGAATGGAAACCAATTAGACAAAGGAATTTATTAGTTGAAAATAACTTCTGCCCTGATTCCCTCATGGGGTTATTTGTAAATACTTTTTTCTGTTCAGACCTATAATTTCATCAGCATAGGAAATTATCTATAATTGCAATTATCTGTAATTGAGAATAAATCTATAACTTAAGAGTCTTAAAGAGTTGACTGGTAATATTTACAGTTTAAAATGACTTATCCAAGGTCACATGACTAACATGCTTCAGATACAATAGTGCATCTTTTAGCACATTTCAGATGACTTGCAAGTGTAAAGTATTATCATCCATTTTACTGTATGAGCTAGGATAGTAGCAATGGCAAAGGTTTTGGGATAGATATGGAAAATATTGAAAAAGAATGAATGGAGCTTGATGAGTGATTAGATTAAGAAGCAAGAGAGGGGAAAAAATCAATCAAAGCTAATGTTTCAAGCCTGAGATATTAGATAGAAGATGAAGCTCTCCCAGTGGCTATTTAAGGACATGGTTCCACCCCCCCCCCAGTTTGGGAAGTACAATGAGGTCAATTTTTGACTTGCTGAGTTGAAGTTGATGGTCAAACTGCTAAGAGAACATCAGAAATGCAGGACTGGAGCTTGGGAGACATCAAGGCAGTGACTATTAGAGTTTACAGTTAGAACCATAGAAGTGAGAGGGAGAGAAAATTAGAGAGAATAGAGAAAAATAGAAAAAATAGAGAGAAAAAATGAGACATGAGGACTTGAATTAGGAGATAGAGAGAAAAAGAACCATTGATGAGGAAAATGGAAAGAATAGACAAAGAAGGGGAAAGGATCAGGATGGTGTGCTTTCTGTTTTTTACTCTTTGCTACCATCATAAATATCATAAACAAATATTTATTGGCAGCCTGGTATAGTACAACCCAATTTCAGACATCCAACATATTACTTTTCTCCCTCGTAAAAGGAGAGCCCACCATACTTTCTTACCTGCTACACATGGAGCTCCATCTCCCAATATTCTATCTTTGATCCATTCATCACCCATTCCTTGGGGCACAGAGGCTTACCAGGTATCAGTAGGCAGAGGTCCAGTTTTTGGCAACCAGCACCAGTCCCTGATCTTTACTTTCCCCTTGCATTTTGCACAGATTTAGCTTATAAAGTCTGACCTTTTCATAGAGGAAGTAGACTCTTCATTCTCACAAGTTACTGGCTCTTCACTCCCACCCTCACTCCTCTGAGGAAAATTATTATTTATTAAAGATGCTAATTATGAAAATAATTATGGAATTCTTCCCAGAAAGAAAGGGAAGTAAAAATACAAAAATGATTTGGGAATAGGACAGGTAGCTTTTTAAAAATATGAATCAGGGATAGGATAGGTAGCTGCTCCAGAAGCAAATTCAAGGGATAGAGTTCTGGACATAGAATCAATAAAATCTGGGTTCAGATCCAGACTCAGACATTTCCTAATGTGACCCTGGGCAAGTTATAGTCTCTGTCTGCTTCAGTTTCTTCATCAGTAAAATGGGGAGTATAACATCAACTTCCCATGGTTATTGTGAGGATAAAATAAGATATTTATAAAGTGATTTACAAACTGTAAAAAAAACTATTTATTATTATTTTATCATTCCCACATAAAAAGAGAATGCTAAGAAATAAAGACTCACAAGATGATTATGATTGAATCACTACTAATATGATCAGTCAAGAAGTTAATATTTAAGTTTTATTGGTACATTTGCAAAACATTTCTTTGTGAGGGCTGCTAATTGGCTGTTTTACCTTTCAGCTCCACTGTACATACAAATTCCATACAAAGAAAGGGAAGATTTTTTTACAGTGGGCTCCACTCTTTCCCTTTCAGCCTGGCCCCTCTACTGTGACTGTCACAACAAAGGAGCTATGCCAAGAAGCACCGAGAGAGAGAAGGCAACTGAGACCCACTAAGGCCTTTGGAAGGTGGCACCAGCTCCATTTCCTCAATGAAAGAGCCTATTGTCCACTGCCCAGTTAGCAGACAGAAGTCCTTCTGTAAATACAGAATATTTACCTATGCTCCAAAATCTTTCCAAGGGATTTCCATTACTTGTCATCACAACTCTCAAAAACAGATGGGTAATCCCCATTACATTTATATAAGTACACTATCTTCTGTTTACAATATAAGCTCTTTGAATGCAGGTTTTATTTTTGTTTTTTTTATCTCCAGGGCTTATCACAGTTCTTGAAACATAGTAGGTACTAAATAAATGCTTGTTGATTGATTCATTGAATCATGGATCAGATATATAACGACTTCTTTGTGTAATACAAATCTCCTTGGTAATATGGAAAGTATCTAGAAATATTTCCTTTTTAATTGAGTGGTAGCATGATGTGGTGGAAATAGGCCTCCAGTGGGAACTGGTTCATATACTTTAGGAACATAAGAGACTTTAGTTACCATTGAGATGAGTTCATAATTGCATCCACAGATTCGTGGAAATACCAAAGGATAAAATGAGGAGAGAAGAGAGAGGAGGGAGAGGTTGGAACCTTGAGAGACATTCACCCTTGAAAGATTGGTGGAGGCAAGTGTGGCCTAATGGATAGAGGGCTGGTCTTGGAGGCAGAAAAGACTTATATTAAAATCCAAGTTGGGGTTGCAAACAAGTTATGTAATTCTGAGTCTATGTTTCTTCATATGCAAAATGAGCATAACAGCATCTTCCTCAGAGTTTTTGTAAGGATCAACTGAGATAATGTATGTAATTTGTTTTGTGATTCAGTCATTTTGGTCATGTTCAACTTCTCATGAGCCCATTTGGGGTTTTCTTGGTAAAGATACTGGAGTGGTTTGGCATTTTCTCCTCTAGCTCATTTTCTGGATGAGTCAACTGAGGTAAACAGGGCTAAGTGACTTGCTAGGGTCACAAGTGTTTAAAGGTAGATTTGAACTCATGAAAATGAGTCTTCCTTAGTTTGACTCTCTACCCACTGCAACACTTTTCTATTCTACTTTTACCTTCCACTACCCTTTAGGAATTTTAAAGTATGAAATGTAGACCATTATCATTATGACTCAAGCATTACTTTTCTGCATGAAATTTTTCCTGATTCTCTTTCTATTGCTGACTTCTCCCTCTACTATCTTGTTTTTATTTTGAAGTTTCTTTCTCTTTCTTTCCTTCTCTCTCTCTCTCTCTCTCTTTCCATATAAATTTACAATATATATGTGTACGTGGGTATATAATATAGAGCTGCAAATATGTGTATTTATGATGTATCTGTGTATTATATCCACAGACAGAACATAAACTCCTCAAGAACAGTTTTTGTATACCTACGTAGCATAATGCACCACATATAGATGACCCTTAATAAATGATTGAGTTTTTATACTTAGGTGGCTGAATAAGCTTAGTTAGCTCTGCAAGAAATTCATTAAAGGAAAAACAAATTGAAAAGACAACAGTAGAGCACCAGCCCTGGAGTCAGGAGTACCTGAGTTCAAATTTAGCCTCAGATGCTTAATAATTACCTAGCTGTGTGGCTTTGGGCAAGCCACTTGACCTCATTTACCTTGCAAAAACCTGAAAAAAAGACAACAGTAAAAAATATAAGAAAAGAAAAATATTCTGCAAAGGAAAGATTTTGTAGAAAAACAATAGAAAGATACATGAAATGAATAAGCAAAAAAAGTCTAGTAATGAAAACTATGAAATAAATAAAATGAGTATGCTAAATGTCATGTACTAAATTCTTTATTATATATTTACATATTACCAAGGAAATTTCTATTACACAAAGATATTATGTATATGATCCATGATTCAACTGAGTCACCAGAAGTGAGAATGAAACAACCACTAACCTCTTCAGTAGGCTGAGAAATTCAGTAAAGGAATTGAAAGAGTTTATAAAAATGGAAATTTGAGTTAGATTTTTTAAAAAGACTGAATCTCCCTATGTTGCCCAGATTGGAAGTACTGGGGTTACTCACAGGCCTTTCTGACCACCATGAGAGCTTTGACTTCTTTGTTTTTGATTTGGGCTCATTCTCCCCTCCTTAGACTATCAGAGGTGAGGGATGACTTGGGTAAGCATACCATGTCTTCTTTTTCCAAATCTATTATTTTTTTATTTCCTCCTCTTTCTACCATTAACTCTGTGGGTGGTCTTGAGCCAGACTCTTTCTCTCTCCGGGTACCAGTTTTTTATCTGTATATTGAGGGGCCTGTATTAACTAAACTCTTAAATCTCTTCCAGATTTAAAATTCTATCATTTTAGTGTTAAAGAATGATAAGTACTAGTGCAATGAGTTGTCTGGGCTGTGCCTCAATGTATAATGCTCCTCAACTTCCACTTTTACCTTATGCTGACAGAACCACATGATGTTTTTTCCCCATATAGGTTTTTGTGTGACATTTCTAGTAAGTGGTGCTTTAGATAGGTAATGTATCATTTTGTTCTACTGCATTATCTCCCTTTCATTATTGTTGTTGAGCATTTATTAAGTGGGCAAAGTGCCAAAGAGACCTCACTTCTTACATCAAAGATGAAAATCAATCCTTGGGGGAGAGGCCAGCAGGATGAGTCTTAGCCTCCTGGGAGCTCTGAGGTCCCTGACATTGTCCTATTCATAATTTAATGCTTCCTTACCCTTTTCAGTAATAACACAGGTGGAACAAAAAGTTACATATTGTTTTCTAGATAGTGTTTTTATAGGAGCACACGAGCATATGAAAATCTAAACTCTGCCTTAACATGACAGTCATTCTCTGGCAACATTAGGGATAAAAGCACAATATTACTTATATTTTGAAGTATTAATTCTGTGTTTTGCATTTGGAATTCAATCTTCTATTTTTAACATGCGCCAAGCCTTCATCCCAGAGATGAAATGCTTGGCTAAATAGGAAAGTTAGACCAAGAAGTCATGCCATCTGCTCTCCTATCAGCATTGGCAAGCAGGAACAGCCATAGGAGGATGACCAGAATGAAAACCATGCCATTGAAAGATAGATTGAAGGAACTGATGATGTTTATCAAGGAGAAGGCAAGACTTAGAGGTGGGAGGGAAGTATAACAGTTCTCTTTGAAAGGTCACCATGAAGGAAAATTGGATATTTGGCATTAAAGACTAGAATTAGAGGATAGAGAGAGAGAGATTCTAGTGCAATATAAGGAAAATCTTCTTAGTAGTTAGAACTATACACTGCACAAGTGGATTGCCCTGGTAAGGAGGGAGTTCCCCATGTCTGGAGGTCCCCAAGTAAAGACTTTATGATGACTTGAAGAGGAAAGTATAGTAATGATTCCTATTCAGGTATGGATTAGACCTCTGATGGCCTCTGAAATCCTTTCCAACTCTGAGATTCTACTACTTTATGTGATTTCCCTTCTATCTTCCTCCCAAAATGTATAGCAATACAATTTTAATTTGGGGATGTATGCTTAAATCACTTACTGTAAACTTTTAAAATTATGAAATATCTGTATTTTCCCTAGTGGGCTGTCCCCGCATCTATTTAGCAATAATGCAGTGTTTCTTCTCAAAAAGAAATATGCTTCCAATAAGGGAGGAGGGGAAGGGAGATGGTAGGGAATCAAGCAACTTTCATTGAAGGATTCATTTTTGATTTAAATATTTTGTTCTAATCTCCAACTTCCTTTTTAACTTGGCAAAATAGCCAAAAGAAAAACATTGTCATCCCCCTCCCCACCTCCCTTCATTTCCCAGTTTACAGCCTGCCAGAACAACAGATCCAGTTACTTCTTCCAAATCATTTGTGTTGGGTTGTTCAATATTTTAGCTTAAAAAAATCTATTGCTCATATATATAGTGAGGTTTTCTTTTAATGGCATGACAAAGTGGGCTATGGTAAAAAACCACAAGAGAATAAAAGCAGAATGAAAAATGTAGATCAAGTATGTCCAGATATTTAATACTTCTTTTTTTGCATGTGTTTTTCTTCTTTGCATATGCTGTAAAAGAAACTTTTTTTTAAGTGATACATCCTGTGGCTGTAGGCAGATCTAATCCTCTGGCCATGACATTAAAAAAGGTTTTTCTTTTAGTCCTATTCACATTGAAAAAATTGGGCACCATTTTGTTCCTTGCCACATACTGAAAGCTGATGTGGTGGAGAAGCATCTGGGAATGTGTACATTACTAATTGCATTCATTATTTTTCCAGCTCAGATTGAAATAGTGGAAGCCTTGCTCGGCAGGAGCCACCCTATTTGAAGAGAAATATAAACCATTGGAGAACCAGGGACTGAAATTCCCTTTTATAGTTATATACCTTCTGCCTGGGAGATGTTCTATTACTACAGCATCGAGGGGCCACCTCAGTTATGTTGAGAATCCTAATGGCATAATGGTTAGCTTGCTCAAAAGTCAGAAATAACTGGTTTAGATCCTCCCTCTGACATCTTTGGTCCTTAGTTTCCTCTGTTTGGATAAAATGGGGTTAATGATACTTGTAGAATCTACCAGGCAATATTTCTCCGAAGCAACTAGGTGGTGTCCTGGATAAAGTCTAAACCTTGGGGTTAGGAAGATCTGAGTTCAATCCCCACATCTTCAAATATTATATAAATGTTAGCTTTTATTATAAGACAATTATATGAAATTTATGGAAGGGAAAACTCAAGATCCTATTGCAGGTGCAATCTCTCAGGACTGACAATCATTGAATCATAAGCCAGGCATCTGAAGGAATAATTAAACCTCTGACTGCTACTTTGCTGTTACTGTTTGAATACCCATTTCTCTGATTTTAGTAGGCAAGGAGGGGAAATATTGCCAAACCTTCCTTGAGACAATGTGGCACGCTTCTTTCCATAATATTTTTTCTTCCCAGTGTTCCTTTCTAGAATTCTTCTCAAAAATGTTCTCATAGTACTGCTTCGTTTACAAATCTCCAAAGAATATGACAAACCTCTGACACATTCCCAACACTAACTATTCACATATCTCAGATCCTTCAAAATTTGACTTCATAAATCACCTACTCCTAGAAACCTCTCATTATTGATCCTACCCAATCTCCTTGTCTTTTCTAGGCAGATTGTTGCTTTTTACAAGTTTCTCTGCCAATGGGCCCTCAGTAATTTTTCTTTCTGTTGCCTGCACAGAGAGATTGTGAGTTACTTGAACCATTAGCCAAGAATCCTGGTATATTTTCCTACAGATCCAGTGAGAGCTCTTTTATTAAGCAGGCACTCAATACACTCAATACATATGACAAGTGCCTGATGACCAGTGTCATTAGAATGGGACCAGCCTGAAATTGGTGATCCTAACTTTGTGCCCAGTTGATGCCACTTCCCTACCCATTCCATTTCTCCTCCCATAAGTTTTTAGGATCTTCTTGTTCTATCACCCATAATTGGACATTTAGTGTAAAGAATGCACACAGAGAGAACTGACCACTTATGCATACATTCATTCATCCAATAATCATTAAATTTCATTTTTGTGCAAAGCACTGGGGAAGGTATTGACATAGAGGTGCCTTGGAAAACCAAACTCATCTTTCACACCTTGTTCAACTCCTGACTTATTTGGATGCCTTTTTCTAGATTTATCAGTCTTCAAGACTTCTTTTTCCATTAGTTTGGAATCAGTATTGGGAGTGTTGAAAAGAATGATTAACAAATGTAGAAATAATAAGTGTAAAGAACAGGATAACCTTTTGAACACTGGAAGGTAAGGGAAGCTAATAAGCAGGAAAAAATTTGGCCAAATGGACCTGGGAAGGCGGTGCAAAAGTTAAGATCTGGGAAAGAATTGGGAGTGATAAACTTTATGTTAAAGATGAAACCTGAATTCAATCAACTATTCTGCCACTTATTGCCTCTGTGACCATCATGGGTATGCCACCTAACCTCTTAGACTTGGTTTCTCATGTGTAAAATGAAAAGGGTAGACTAGATGATCTCTAGGATCAATTCTAGCTCTCTGTCACTAATTTCAAAAGGTTAAAAAGTTTCCAAAGATCTAAAAAAGAATTATGGGAGGCAACTAGGTGATACAGTGGATAGAGCACCAGCCCTGGAACTAGGAGGACCTGAGATCAAATCCAGCCTCAGACACTTAATAATTCTCTAGATGTGTGACCTTGGGCAAGTTACTTAACTCAATTGCCTTAAATAAATAAAATAAAAAAGAAGTATGGAATTTAATTCCTTATAGGAAAGGAGAAAGTATCTGTTTTTAAGAAGGAGGGAAAACAAAAGAACTATGAGTCTTTGGTCTCATTGATGTGAATATTTCCTCCAATGATGCATGTTGCAACCCCTTTATGCTTGCTCATCCTGTCTCTAGCCTGTGACCTCTCACAAGTTCTCCACAGGGAGTCAGTATGCCGACAGCTTTCCTTGTTCTCCCAGCACCAAGTATTTCAGGGATATGTGTGTTTTGTGTGTGTGTGTGTGTGTGTGTGTGTGTGTGTGTGTGTGTGTGGTGCTTAATCCTCTGTAATGCCATAGCATTTTTGTAATGATGATGACAAAATGATGGGATAGATGGGGGAAGGGGAGAAGTGTCAGACAAACTTTATACTTGGTAATCTATCAGCTCTTCTTTCAATGAGTGGGCACAAAACTGGAGAAAATGGATTAAATCACATATTTCATGCTTCAGTACAAATTTATGTGGTGGGTGTTAACATCCATCAATCAATAAACATTTATTAACAGGCAGTTTTAAGTGCTGGGGTTATATAAAGAAGTAAAAAGATTTTGCCCTCAAGGAATTTATAATCTAATTATATTATTATAGGTACTGGTATCCTTACTTTATGAATAAGGAAACTGAGGCACTGAAAGATCAAATGAACTACCATAGTCATAAAGTAAGTAAGCATCCACAACCATTATCTCATTAGATCCTCACAACTACCCTGAGAGGCAGATGCTACAATCATTCCCATTTCAGTAAAATGCTCTGTCCAAGGTCACAACTAATTTGAATAGGTCCTGACTTTGGGTCTTCTGTATTCTAAGGTCAGCATTCTCTCTACTATGCCATGAAGAAAAATAATCAGGACTTATAAAGAACAATACTATCTGAGTGCTGGACTGTTTTCTCTCCATGATAAGGCATTAGTAAGGCAGGGAACTGATGACTGATCAAGTTTTGAGATTTGGCTACCAGTTGCTGTCCAAAAACATCTTGCTTTGTCCTGTAGCCTTCTTTATAGGACTAAGGGATAGTTAACTTGCTTAACTGACCCTTAGGGACAAAGACAGACATGTGATGACCTGATTGTATCAGATGGTGCTACAAATGGTTAAGAGGCAAACTGGAGACTCTGTCAAAGAAATGGGAATTATCTTGATCAGACCCATAAGCTTCTTGGTCATTTTCAGGAACATGCTAAACATTCTGAGCTTCCCAGCCCCATGAACAAAACATGCTTGCAAATGAAATGTCAACTTGGAATGGTGACTGAGCCAATGCAGGGCATAGAGGACTGAGGAAATTAAAAAAGCATTCATTAAGTGCCTGTTGTTTTCTCATGTGCTAGGTGCTAGGGAGGCAAAGACAAAAATAGAAAATAGTCTCTGTTCTTGAGGAACTTATGAGGAGAAAAGTAATTTGATGGAAAGGATAAAGTACTAAACTTGGAGGCAGGAAGATCAGGTTCAAGTTCCACGTGATACATTTAGTAATTGAGTGATCCTGGATAAGCCCTTTAAACTGCCCTACATGACATATACACACATATAGATAGATAGATAGATAGATAGATAGATAGATAGATAGATAGATGGATATAGATGATAATTTGAGGATGAAGGAGATTGACTAAACACTAACAACTAATGGAATCAGGAAGGTCTCCTGCTAGAATATGACATATGAATTGAATCTTAAAGGATGCTAAGAATTATTGGAGGGGAAGGTGGAAGAGGGAGTGTTTTCCAGGAATGTTGAATGATCTGTGCAAAGGTGGTCAGGAGATAGTGCTGAAGTCCATTCAGTTAGACCAATATGATTAAAATGTCAAGTATGTATGTATAATACATTTGCATATGTAGGTATATATATGTGTGTGTGTGTGTGTGTGTGTGTGTGTGTGTGTCTAAATGTAAATATGTATAAAACAAATCGTGAGGAAATAGACTCCAAGACCCTTGTATCTAGATGTGCAGAGGACTAATGTTCAATAATCCTAAAGATACAGATTTTAGCCAGAATTCGAAAGGTTATTTTTTTTAATGCCAAGGTGAGGAATTCATATTTTATCCTTGGGACAATGGGGGAAGGGAAGTTCCACAATGAAATGTCTAGGCTTCATAAAGGATGAACAACTTGCACTGAAACAAACTGCCTGACTGATAATGACAGCTTCTGATAACAAATTTCATTTTTCAACTTCTCTTTCTCCAAGTCTTCCATGTGCATGTGGTAAACTTTTACCTCTTGGCGTTTTTCTCTTCTCATACCCATTGTCTGTCCTCATTCTCTCCCCTTCTCAATATTTTCTTCACTTCTTTCCTAGTTTTCTTTTTTCCCCTAGATCCCCCTTTACCCACTCAGCACAGACCCTAAGGGATCTTTTCTCTTCCTTTCACAAACTATCCTCTTATAACCCTTTCCATTGGCTTGGGTCTGAGGGTTAAAAATCCTCAGTGAGTGATAGTGTCCTGCTAAAGTCTTTCTCCTTTTCAAACAGTCTGTGATCCTTTCCAGAATCACTCCTCCAATCACCCTAGCACACCATTCAGCTAAACTTAAGCCTTCTGTTGACAGACAGACTTCCGCTTTTCCCAAATAATTCTCTCACCAGCCAAGAATATTATAGGCATATCTCATTGCTTGAATTGTAACCATTACAATGTTTTATATTCAAAAAATTTCATGTCTGGAAAGGGGGGAGTTCTATTTAGATTTAAAATTGAATTGTTTGAAACTCATGGGTATAAGATCAAAAGAGGAACTGGAAGGGTTTTTTTTTAAGACTTAACCTAGTTCAATCTCTGCATTTTACAGATGAGTAAACTGATACCTAGAGATGTCATTGGGATGGTTCAAGAGATGTCTTCTTTGCTCAGATTTCCACATCTGATATAGGTGAATACCCAAGTAAGGGACACATAAACTAGCCATATGAGCTTCTTGAATACAGAGGCATAGATATAAAGACGTGATGTCAGAGGTCATCCAGTTCAATCCTTCATTTAACAAATGGGGAACTGAGTCCAAGAAAGGGGAAGTGACTTATCCATGGTCATTTAGGTAGTAGACATGAAATTCAAAGCCAAGTCCTTTGATACCTGATTCCAATGTTCTTTTTTGTACTGTCTTCCTTGATAATTTTTTTAGAGAGGATTAACAGCTAGGACCTTCACAAGACTAATGAAAGAAACTTCTATTTACTCCATTCTAACTTAGTAAGATCTCTGATCATTTCTGCATTCTCCCTCAGGAGAGCATCAGGAACCTGGGAAAAGATGAATTATCTTGACAATGATATGCCTATGATAATTACAGAGCAGACCTTATTTAATAGTTTTCCTTCTCTAACTTCTGAGCAGAGCCTCTAGACTTCATCTCTAGTGGTTGATCTCTATGTCTCATACATTTGTAGCTAATACCAGGTTTCTGGTTTCCCAGTTCAGTGTTCTTTTCTACATCTTCTTGCCACAATCCTATGTCTCAGTTTCCCATAATTTCTTGTTTCTTCTATTACTGTACAATCACTTTCCATCACTATTTTCCTTCTTCCTTTGTCCACCCCCCCAGTTAGTTGATTGTTTTCTTCTCTTGGTTGTGAATGGAATGATATGATTTTCCTTGATATAATGAAATTATAACATTTCTTTTTAGTTCCTGACAGATTTGTGTCCTGGAGTAGACTGGGTTGTTCACTCATCAATTTCAAAGAGGACCAATGACATCATAGGATGATGCCTTGACTTAAATATGAATTGGATTTAAATTGTACAAAGTCATAAGCTTCATTCTCTTCCAGAGTCATCTAATTCCAGTGGCAAGAGAAAAGTCAAGATGAGTTATGATGACCCAAGATACAGTAGATGATCTTGGTGTCTTCAACATCTGACTAAGCTCTAAGAACTCCACAATGTCTATGTCAACCACCTTCATGTTCATTGGAACAAATTGTTTTCAAACACCCATTCTGCTGGGGCAAGTCTTCACATACTGATGGATTTGAGGACTGTCTGTTACCTTCAGTCTGGTTTAGCCTGTCTCTGGGAAGGTTTTGGTGGAGCATGGTCACTATAGCTTTTTGGAGTCACAGGTGAGAGCTAGGTGAGAAGTAGACACCAAAAGAAGATGAAAAGAGTTTGTGAGATCACACCAGAGTCTAGTCCTCCTTGAATACCCCATATACCTACAGACTGGGACTAGGATTAATTTCCAAGGTGACTCCAGTTTCTAGAATGGTAGAATCTTTGATTTCTTACTAATTTTTTATTTAGAAAACTAGCTATCTTAAGCCATGGAGAGATTCCAAGAAAACCAAGATCTTTTACTAGTCTTAATGCTCTAGCCCCTCCATTTTTTATCACCTAGTTTAGAACATCATGCCTACCTCAGAATAAGGCCAGCCATATCTGAAATAACATTATCAAGGTTATTGATTCACCTTTGAAACTCAGCACCCTCAATTACCTCTTTTCTTCGATAGGTGGGCCAGAGGATGGAGCAGTAAACTCCTCCCAAAGCCTCCTTTTATAGAGGACTCAGGATTTCCAGCCAAGTCTTAATTTCCCACTAGTGGTTCTGCTTAGTTTCAATTCCATGAGCATCATGCCCTTTTCTCTTCATCTTCTTTCCCATCAAAACCTCCTCTCTCTCTCTCTCTCTCTCTCTCGCTCTCGCTCTCGCTCTCGCTCTCGCTCTCGCTCTCGCTCTCGCTCTCGCTCTCATTCTCACTCTCTCTCATCAGACTTTCCCAATTTCTTCCCTGTTATATTAACTTCGTAACTGAATTATCTGCCTCAAGTTTTCTCCCTTTACAATCCATCCTCTACACTGCTTCTAAAGAGATTTTTTTTTCCTAATGCTCAAGTCAAACCATATCACCCTGTCCCCATAGGCCTGTCCTCATTGCTCTCTATTATTTATAAGATGAAATATAAACTCTTCTTTATGTCATTTCAAGTACTTCCCAACATGGTACTTCCCTACCTTTCTAGTATTTTTATACTTTTTCCCCTTCTACACATAGTTCAGCCACACTGGTCTCCCACACATGACTCTCCATTTCCCATTACCATAACTGGAATATTCCTCCTCCTGATTTCTGTCTCCCTCTTAGAATCCCTGACTTCCTTTTAAGACTCAGTGATTGTACCATTTTCCCTAGAAGGCCTTTCCTGATCCCTCCAGCTGCTAATGTCTTCTCCTCTAAGGTTACCTTTCAATTGTTGTGTTTATATCTTGTATACCCTTAGACATTTACAGGTTTTTATCCTCCTTTAGAATAAAAGCACTTTAAAGTTTTTATTTTTTCTTTGCATCTCAAGCACTTAATTCAGTGGCTAGCACATAACATTGTAAGTGATTAATAATTGCTATCTTATTGTCCCATGGGTATTAACATCATATTCATTCCCTTTTCTAATTGAGGCTCAAAAGACTACATTGTAATTTCCCTTTTCTTCTGCCCATTTATTTCATGGGAGTAGTTTGGAGAAATATTGTTTGGAGGCTAGAGGTGCCTTCTGGGTAGTGCAGATGTCAAACTATATAATAGATGACCTTCATCTATGTGCAAGGCCAGCCCTGATCCTAGAAAGCTGATGGACCATGAATTACTCTTTGTTGCATTTCTTTTCTGGATATATTAAAAACTATAGTTAGGTTATGTTATTTTAAGTGAGAACTTTCTATTACTTAATGAACTTATTATAGCTCTCCTTGTCAACTTCCCAACCAGACTTTTGGATTCTCTTACCCTTCCCAGAAATTCTACCTATTTCTCCCTAATTATCTTTCCCCCTCAGCCTACTCCTTCTGACTTCATTATTTCTCTTAGTGACACTGACATTCACTGTCTTCCTTATTCAAAGTTTGGGAATTATCTTGGAACTTTCCCTTTCCTTCTCTGTTCATATTCAATTAGCTTCTAAGTCCTTTGATTCTACTTCCACCTCATATTTCATGTATGTCCCCTCCTCTACATTCTTGCAGTCCATGCCATTAGTTCAGGTCTTCAACACCTCTTAGATAGGTCTAATGTAATTTTCTTCTGTTTCCTTTCCCTCAGTCTCTCTCTCTCTCCTAGTCAATCTCTCTTCCACACAATTAGAACTGTCTTTTGAAGGCATAGGTCTGATCTTATCACTCGAAAATCTCCAATGACTCCCCATTGCAGAGAAAATAAAATACGCATTCTTTAGCTAGTCAAAGACATTTACAGTCTGACTCCAGTATATCTTTTCAACCTTCCTGACTCCAGATCCAACCCTCTATCCATTGCATCCTTGATGATAACGGAGGTCTACATGGAGAAATGTATCCTCTTCCCATATCAGACTGTAAGCATTTACCCTTATTTAAACCCTTTCCTGTGATTTTATTTCAAAATTTCAATGAAGCTCTATTTTTTTCCCATCAGGAATACTTGGAAATTCTCTTAAAAGTACATTTGTTAACCTGTAAAATTATTATAATCAGTTTTGTTGAGTACATTATCTGTGGTTGTTAATTTCTATCTTTTGCTTTCTGAAATATATTCAAAGATCTCTACTCCTTTATAGTTGTGAATGCCAAACTATGATTCCCATGATGTCTCTTCAGTATTTGAGTTGTTTTGCATTTCTTGCAGTGATTTTTTTCCTTTACCCTGAAAGTTCTGAATGCAGGGTATAATGTTCTTAGGAGTTTTCATTTTGCAGTTTCTTTTGGGAAGTGACCAGTGAATATTTTTTCTATTTCTACTTTACCTTCTGTTTCTAAGAGATCTGGGCAGTCTTATTGTTTCTTTAAATATGATGTCTAAGTTTTCTAGATCAGTTGTTTTTCCTATAACATAGTGTTTATTTTGAAAAACTTTTCATTGTCTGACTTTATTTTAATATTTCTTGTTGTACCATAAAGTCACTGGCTTCTTTTTTGGATCACTGTAATTTTCAGATTTTTTTTCTCTTTGAATAAAGTTTGGTACTTCTTGTTCCAAGTTGTTAATTCTGTTTACAGTTCTTTCTTCCCTAGTTTTATTTCTTTTTTTTTTTCATTTTTTCCACTAAACCTCTTAGAAATCATTTAAAAATCTTTAAAAATTTTTCTGGCTTTATTTATTCTAGGAATTCTAGTTAAACTTGTGTCCGAGTTGTATTTTGATTTTGAGGCATTGTTTGTAGACATTTTGGAATTATTCTTTTCTTCTAGGATTATCAGAAATCTTCTATCAGGCTCAAATGGATGTAAAACTTTTTTGCAAACCTTAAAACTGCATGAAAATAAATGATAGTTACATGTTAAGATTATAAATTATTATTAATCTGAACTCATTAGTCTTCTAGTCTAGTGATGACTTCACTCCCTGAGCCCTCTCCTGAGCTTCTGCTGAGCTCAAGCAAAGATTTCAGAGTACTACATGGATGTGCTAGTAAATGTTTAACAACCAGCCTCCCCAGAATAAAATAAAAACATGCAATACACTTTTTTTTTAGTTTTTTACAAGGCAAATGGGGTTAAGTGGCTTGCCCAAGGCCACACAGCTAGGTAATTATTAAGTGTCTGAGACAGGATTTGAACCCAGGTACTCCTGACTCCAGGGCCCGTGCTTTATCCACTACGCCACCTAGCCGCCCCATGCAATACACCTCTAAGATTAATCTGAATTATTAATACCTTCTTGAATCTAGATAATAAACGACAACAAATCAAGATCTGGTTTGTCATGATGGCTGATTTCTGAAAATTTATGATTTTTAATGAAATTTTAAAAATGGGCTCTTACAAGCCAGTCAGAATTAGCTATAGCATATGTATCTTGAGAACTTGTCAAGATCTTGACAGTGGGATTTTTTTTTTTGCTCATTCTTCAAGTCTTTTTCCTGGATTTAAGTTTTATGTTAGGACTAAACTCTGTAAAATTTTAAAGGGAATTTCTGGGTTAAGCTTTCATCCTCTTGAATCCTTCTTCTATTTCTTGGAATATTAAGTGTTGTGTTATTCCAGGATCACAGAGATAGCTCAGGAAAACTTTTGCTCCCAAAGTGATCTAATGCAGGGCAAAGAATGATCGCTTCCCCTCTTGTCTGAGCTCTGTAAATACTTGGGTTGGGTTTGGGTCTCAGCAAAATACCTATGGACTTGCCCCTAGTTGGAGTTACAGTGGATTACTACTGGGATCAACCACCATCAGCCAGCTGGAAAGCATAGTTCACTGAGACATATTTTCAGATTCCTCCTTGATATGGCATTCCTGCCCTGGTTATTCCCTCACAAGCTTTAAGATTGGACTAGGAAAGTGAGACACCATCCCACTCCTCAAAACAGAAACACATAGCAACTGCTTGCTTCTGAACTTGCTCTTTGCACAAATCACATTCTAAGGCAATGACTGTTCCTTGTCCTTTACAAACTTTTACCCTGACACAGGGTATCCTCCTCAGTCCTCCTTGGGTCACTGATCTGGAACTGGGCAATGAGCAACAAGGCAAATAATTATTGGCACCTGTTCCTGCAGCCTGCACAAGGTTGGGTTCCTCCTTGTGAGTCTGGCACTTCTTTCCATTCTGTACAGCCTCCTATTCTTTTAGTTCCTGAATTGGATGGTCCAATATGCTCCCACCCAGACTTTGTTTCCAGTACCTGGAGACTTCTCTGTCTTTCTTTGTTACCTATGCCAACCTGGATGGAAAAAATGAGTCATTCTAACATTTTTTTTTATTTCCTGATCAAGTTTTGATCTATTATGTTTTCTAGGTGGAGGAATTTTTTTTGAGGAGGGGGAATGGGCAAAATGAGTCATATATTTTCCTGTTACTCCACTATCTTGTCTCTATTTCCCGTCTCTCTTCTAGCTCACCAACCATCCATATCAACCACTTTGCTCCCTATTTCCAAAAGAATTGCAATATTGTCTTTGATTTAGCATTGCTTCATATCTTATAATAGCATTTTTTTTTCTTTTTCAGTGGAGCCATCATTTCATCAATGTGGACCCTCCCTCTACTGGTGCAGATAGCAATTTATTCAGATCTCATCTTATACAGGTCTTGTTCATATTCTATAAATCCTCCTCTCTTTTAAGAGATACAAAGCATTCTGAGGGCTGTCCTCTGGGTCTTTTTAACACTTCAAGGATATCTACATAGCACTGTTGAATACGTCAGACTATTAACATAATCAGCCTCCTCCTTTTCTAGATAATCATACAAATCTTTGATGATGTCTTCCTTAAACTAAACACTCCAATATTTCAATAGATCTGTGCCTATTTATATGACCAGTCCCTCCAGCAATGCAGATCATAGTCCAGCCACGTTTGCCCATTCAGAGTGATTCTTATCCTTGTCCTTTGTTAAATTTTCTATGAGGTCTACCCATCATTAAGCTGAGAGGACTTTCCTTTCTTTCTCCTGATAATGGGAATATGTCAGTGTAGCATATTGACTGCCCAATAGATATACCTCAACCTTTTTTGAATGCCCAGTACATCTTTTTAACATCCTTTACACCACTTCTTTATAATTCTTTGTAATGTGTTGCAACTATTCAAACTCACAATGAGCTTCTCCATAGTCCATTGGGCAATCCTCAATTTCAATTTTTTAACTACTGTACTCCACACATATCATTCCACCAGAGCACAACCATCTGAAAAATAATCAAAATTATCAGTAATTTAAAGGAAAATGGAAAGAGAAATGATAGGTATAAGCAAATTTCAGAATATTATGAATAGTAAATGGTGCAAAAGTTGTGTCACATATTTTCATTACACTTTGTCAATCACTATTGTCCTGGAATTACAGTATTGACTTGTAAATTTAGGGTAACACTGTCAATTGGCATTAAATGGTTTCTCTTCTCTCATCTCTTCTTTCCTCTTCTCTTTCTCCCTACTTACTTTTTTCCTTCTCTCTTCTTTATTCCTCCCTCCCTCTTTCATTCTCTCTTTCTCTCTCTCTTTCTCTTTCTCTCTTTTTTCTTTATTTCCTTCCTTCTTTCTCCTTTTTTTCATTAGTAGTAACTTGAAATCTTTGGAAGCACTGGTATTTCCTGAACACTCTGCAGCCAACTCTCCTCCTTTTCATTTTTGGCTCTAGGTCATTGTCCATCTGTAGTACCTGTCTGTTCTCTTTCCAGTGTAGAAGATAAAATTTGTTTCTTTTGCATTGCTTTAAATTTGACTTTTTTAGTTCATGTGCTCAGTGAAATTAGTAAATGTTATCTTTGAAGAAAATGCTGGGAGAAATTTTTTTTTCATTTTATCCTTTGGTTCAATCGTTTAGAGGCCATCAAGAGGGTTACATCTGTCCATCAAGATTCTAGAGGACATGGGAAGAGATCAAGTATCTCCATTGTACTGCTTCTTGGATTGAACTCCCACTGGATGGGGTATTCTTCCCTGGTGCCAGTTACTAAAATCTTAGTTCCTTTTAATTACTTAACATTGATTAGTTTTTACAGAGGGAAAATTTAAAGGTAAATATACTTTAAAGATATAATAATAATAATAAAAATTTAAGTATGCTCCCTTCCCTAGCCTCCCTAACATCTTGGATGCATAACTCTTCCCTATGCTATTGCAGTCTCTTTGGAGAATAAATTAACTCTTAGCTCAGTTTCTTACATAACATTGGTCCCACCAAGTTTAAGATCAAAGACAGCACCAATGCTAGATTCTGAAGTTCACTCTTTTTCAAAGTATCATTGCTCAACTTGCTGTAAAGCCTTGGACTAAAATACCAGGATATCTAGGTAATACTTTTCCTTTCCTTTGCCTGAGATATAAAAGAAAAAAATTTAAAAAAAACCCACTGAGGCAGGCAAATGACCCAGTCCTGAATTTGCAGGGCCACATGATCTGGGGTGGGAGATGGGGAGACAGGGCAGGAAGACCCAAGGCACTTTCCCTCACTGGAAACCTTCAATGAAAGTATAAAATCAAGAACAAGTAGTGGGGCCAACTCAGGTTTTTTTGCTACCATAGCCATTCAAATAGTCTTTTATTTATCATGAACTTAGCTAATCAGAACCATTTTAGCTATGTACTCATGCTTCATTACTTCTTCAAAGCTTTTCTATTACATGTCATCACAACTCTCCCAGAAGCAGGCTCCCTTAGCCTATCTATGTGAGGAGATACTATTAAGAAGTACTTGTGCATCTGCTAAATCCTTGTTATACATTTATCCATTCAATTTCTTTTTAAAAAAAAATTCCTTTGCAAGACATCTTCCAAGACACCAACAAACACCTTAGATGAACATATGTTTCTTTGTTAGGGGCCTTGCTCCATGTTGATACTCAGAGGATCATTGAACAAAGCTATCTCTATGATTATATCTATCATAACAGAAAAATCTTTCAGAAAAATCAGGTATTGCAAAAGAAATGCCTGACACAAGTACAACCTTGTTTCTACTGCTTGCAGATTAACATGTTATGTTATTATGATTAGAATGACAGCACGATGATAGGAGGCTGGATTCAGACACAAAATAACATAGATTCAAGTCCCACCCCGACAAGTGATGTGACATGGAGCAATTCACTTAACCTCTCAGCGTTATCATTTTAAGATCCAAGGTTACAGCAAAGGTGGCAATGACACTAGAAGAGGGAGTTTTTTCATTTGGGACTTCCCTATCTTGATGAAATCCATACCTCATTCATTTTTCTAGGACTATCACTATTTTGCAATATGATTGCTAATGCTTTGTGTTTAACCTAAATTACGCTGTATGTTGAAAGCTGTAGGCTATAGTTATATACCTAATTTTCAAATAATTCAGTCAATGTGTTGGATTCATACTGGACGTGTAGCTACTACCCATCAAGCCCCTCAAATACTTCGGTGTTCTCATAAAGAAAATGTAACTTTTACTAATGCATGGCCAGTAGTTTGTGGGAGGCAGTAGATTATAGGTGAGGGATTGTTTTGTGAAATCTTCTTTGGGATGAGTTTTAAATTTGTCACTAAGAGACAGAACAGTTTGGTAGCATTCTGATCACTTTCTCCAATGGCCTCTTTGTCTGTATGCCTTCCTTCTGTATTTATGATCTCATTTAGTTATTTGTATAGGTAGGATCATAGATATAGAATTGAAAATGGTCACCTAGTCCAACCCTCTTCATTGAGTCTTATCTTTTCTACAAAACTAAATTTCTTAAGAGCAGGAGTCATGTGTTGTTTATGCTTTACCCAAACTTATATATACTCTCAAATTGTTTAGGTGTTTAATAAAACTTACTGAATTAAATTTAAAAACAATTTTTCTGAAATCATGACAACCTGCCAAATGTCCCCAAATCTTGAATTCACTAAAGATTTTCTAAAACTGTTAATCTTAAGTAGTTGATTTTGAAATTGGCATTAGCAATAGACAGGGTGGTATTTTGGACTCTGTAGCTTTTCCACAATGGGAAATATGAATGATGGAAGAAAGCACTGGGTGATTGATTCTTTTGGTCAAATTATTTGGGTGATTTTCTTCTGAATATGAAAAATTCAAATTTAAAGCTCCCATATTTTCCTTTGTAGTCTTTGATACAAAGACAATTAATCACCCTATTCCAATTTTTGAGCATTTTTTTTATTAGCAGTTGATCCTGCAACAACTACTGTTATTGTTTCTATGAGTAACATTTGCATTGTCTACAGGTCTTGACTTTCACACAAGAAATTCAAACTACTTAACTAACCAGCCTTTGAAGACTTATTATTTCTATTTTATTGATGAGAAAAAATGAGGCTCAGAGAGAAAAAGTTCCCCAAGTCATGTATCAACAAGTGAAAGTTCAAGTTCTCAGTTACCAAAGTATTCATTGCATTCTGCAGACCTGAGAAAGGAGAAACTGAGGAACTGATTTCTGAAAAAGGGATTCTTTTCCCAAGGAGTTTTTAAAATTTGTCTATTTTGGAATCATTCAGATGAAACTGTTTTACATTAATAAGGATTGGTGACTTGCAGAAAGGTCTTAAGATGTCTTTCTCTGAAGGTAGCATGTTATTAGTCTGACAGGCATCCTCTTTGTCATTTTTCAGTTATATGTATTCATTTTTTTTCAATGTGACTGCCAGACCAAGCAAAAGCAGAAAGCCCTTTATTTTCTGGCTATGCTCATTCATATTTCCAGTGGCCACAGGCAGCGACTAGCTGTCCACAGCCAAGAGTTGGCTAAGACCATCACCAGGAGGGTCTCCCCACTGAGGTGGGGAGTTACCCAACCGTAATCCCACATCTGGTAGTTTTTAAAGGTAACAATCCCTCTCTCTGGATTCCATTCCTCAGCCTGCTCTGCCCCAATGCACACAGCATTAAAGAGATAGCCACAGAATCACAGGATAGAGGTTGCAGCTGCGATGGCCCTGGCTCTCAACTTGGATTCTGGGTGGGCCTGGGTGGATGCTATGAGTTGAAGCCATCAGCTGGGTAGAGTGCACGGGCAATTTGAAAAATCAAGTAAATAGGTAATTAAAATGAACTCAGGGAATGTTTTCAAACCTGAAGGACTGAATTATTTCCAATTTAAATTTGGGGTAAAGTTTTGAGCCAGTGCTGACAAAAAAAAAGAAATAAAATGGATTCCTGCCCCCCCATCATTCTGCACCACCCCAAACCATTCACACGTGTGGGACCATCCAAAAAAAATGAAGAGTAGCTTTTTTTTTTCCAAGACAGATCTCTGGAACACTCTCCCTCCCTCTCTCGGAACCACTTCCTCTCTTCAAATCTCACTTTAAAACCTTCCTGTTTGCCTTAGCCTATGACTGACTCAGACCCCATTCATCTTTCTTTTCCCTCTCCCCATGACCACATCCTTCCATTCTCCCCTCAACATAGACTGTGTGAGAACACTAGACTGACTCTTTACTGCTCTTCATTTTTCAGCTTTTTCCTGTTCCTTCACAACACCTTGACATGTCAGTTTCCACTTTCGACTTGGCTGTAAGTCACCATGTCCTGTTATACATAGAACTGGACCATTTCTTCATGTGAATCCTCCCCATTTCTCTTTTTTTCCCTCATCCTCTGAGGAGGTAAATAATTTAAAAGTTTTAAACTTTTATATCATTTTTTACGATCACTTTTATTTCCAAGAATATCTCTCTCACCTCCACTACCCAGACAGTTATCCCTTGTAGCAAAAAATAAAAAAAAAGAAATGGGAGTGGGGTGGGGAGGAGAAGGAAGGGAGCAGTTTAAGAAAGCCAGCAGACATACCAACAGAGAAAGAGCACATGCAATGAAAGCAGAACACCTGGATACTTACTACCTGTGTGAACCTGAATGAGTCATTTAATTCCCCTTGCCTTCCATTCCCTCATTTGTAAAATATACTCTGATGTGCCTTCTGATGAGACAGAGATAGAGCCTCTGTCTCACAGTAAAATTAATGTTCCACACCTGTAGTCTTCCATATCTATAAAGTAAGGAAGGAGAGCATTTTCTCATCTGTTTGAGGACAATTACTTTGAGGACAATATCAATTATTATCATGATATAGCACTGTTTCACTTTTTTGGTTATTCTTTCCACTAACATCATTATATTCACTCATATTCTATCTACATGACTTCGAACTGGCTACCCCTCAATGTGACATGTACTCTTGCTTTGATTTTACCTCTCAGATTCTTTGTTTAATTCAAAGTATTGCTCAAATACTTCCATAAAAGTTTAATTCCAATAAAAAGTGCCCTTCCTTCCCCACAAAATTAATTTTGTATTCATATATGCCTCTCCCATTGGGGCAGCTGGGAGTGCAGTGGATAGAGCACTGACCTTGGAATAAGGTGAACAAGAATTTGAATTTGACATCAGACACTTGCCACTTACTAGAGTGTGTCCTTGGGCAAGTCACTTAACCCTGATTACCTCACATTCAGGACTATTTCCAGTCATCTCGACTTATATCTGGCCTCTGGACCCAGATGACTCTGGTAGAGGAAGTGAGGCTGGTGACTTAGCACAGTACCCTTTCACTCACATTCAATTCTTGTGTTTGTCATGATGTCACCTTCCTGATGTCATGGTCTTTTTTGAAAATGAAAGACGATTATCATCAGTCTCCCCCATTAGAATAGAAAATCTTTGAGGGCAGGGAATATTTAATTTTTATCTTTTTATTCCCCGGTAACCAGAGCAATGCATAACACTCAATCAACACTTAATAAATGCAAGTTGATATCAATTATTTTCCTTCTTTCTGTATCAGATAATTTTAGATTTCTTATTGTAGGTCATATAAGTTGTGAGGATCCTTATCCAAACTTTCACTCTCACAAATAAGATCTGAGTCCCAAAGAAAGGCTAATTTCCCTCTCAAGAGGGATACTCTTAGAACTCAATAATGAGTCTCTAATACAAATGTCTTGAGCCCCCCGTGGTGTGCTTCCCTCTTCCAAGATAATAAATTGAGAATCATTCTAGTCAACAGCCATAAGTAAATTTTAGAAAAGGGTATTTACTAAGAGGATCCAACAAAAATATATGTTACAGCATTGATCCAAAACTCTGTGAGGCATTCCCACAAGAACATACAGAATACAGGGAAAAGTAGACTGAAATCCAGAGAGGACATATGACAGAGGGGTAATAGTTCATAAGTTCTGGTTGCTGAAAGTCCCTTTCTTCCATTTTTGGACTGTTCAAGAAATTCCCCTTGGTCATGGGCTGGTTTCTCTGATGGACTTCTTGTAGACTCATAAAACTACATCTATTTTGTGCTTGGCTTCCAATGTAGATACTAACATTAGCTGTATGTCACATAGTCACTAGAATACTGTTGAGCAGATGGGAAGTTCATAATCTTCCAGGATCCTTAGAATGCTTACGGGGTCTTCTGGTCAAAAGGAGGGTTGAAGGAGACCAGGTGAAGATTGAAACTCTGGCTTCCTCTTTTGTACCAAGTGTTTTTACATAAAGGATTTTCCTAGAAAGCCAGACTTATTCCAACTTCTTGTGATTTGCTACTTGTTTGAACTTCTCAAGTTAACTCAAAGTTTTTATATAAAACTTAAAGGATGTGCCAAAATCCCTCAACCAAATAGAACAGAGCTCCTATCTGTTGTTATTTCACTTCCAAAGACTTTTCACATGCAATCCAAAGTCTATGACTAAGATTGATTGATTGGACATCTTAACCACTTATTTTAAGTGGGATAGGGTGACTATTGATTTACTCAATCAACCCACTATTATACCATGCTTTTCTTTGAATTATTCATATTCATAATTTCTTGGAACACAGATGAAGAGTACATACCTAATTAACACTTTCCTTTACATCCATGTACCATAATTTGTAATGACCCATATTCTTTTATACCAATTGATAGAAACCTTGTTTGTTTACAGTGCTTTGCTAACACAAAGAAAACTGAATGTTTTGTTATATTTTACTGGACAATTTTTCTTATTTTTTAAGAAAGTAGAGAATTTCAGTGGTATTTTGTCATAGAGGCTTTGTCTCATTAATACAAAGCTGTATCTCCCAAATTTAAGAAAACTGGAAAACAAAATACCAAGATGACTTGTTGTTACATGCATCAAAAACATGTAATCCTTTTAGGTTTTTTTTTCCTTGAAAAACTTCAGATAAATCTTGAAGGAAGGACATGTGAACAAAACAGATAAAATTAGATAAAATCTTGGTATGGTACCTTCAAAACACAGTTGTTATTATTATAACAATTGGAGAAATTATTTCTTTATTTACTGAGAAAAAATAGAGCTATCTTCGAATAATTGAAAAATAGAGGTGCGGCCTTAGCATTAAAAAAGATGTGGGTTCAAATCTTGTCCCTGACACATGTGCAACTATGGATGGTTCTTGGGCAAGTGGTTAACTTACACTATGCCCTATAATTTCTAACATTAAAAATTACATACTAATTGCCATCTGTATTGGTGGTGAAAGTTTCCATATAATGAAATAATGAAAAATGGTTCTTCACCAAAAAGTGAAGAAACACTACTAGCATCTAAGACTGGAAGGGACATTGCAGATTATCTAATATATTTCACCCAATTTTTACCACCATCATTTTTACAGAAGAAGAAATTGAGGCTCAGAAAATTACTTTCCCAAGGTCACATAGCAAATTGCAAAGTCAATATTTGAATTCATACCCCTTAACACTAAATCTAGTGCCCATTGTGCCACACCAAAATACTTTCTCTTTAAACGTCAGTTTCCTTATTTGTGAAGTGGAAACCAAAATGTTATCACTGTTCAATTATTTTTCAATTGTGTCTGACTCTTTGTGACCACATTTGGAATTTTCTTAGCAAAGATACAAGGTGAATTGCCATTGCATTCTTCATGTCATTTTGTAGATGAAGAAATTGAGCCATACAGGGTTAAGTGACTTGCCCAAGGTTACCCAACTGGTAAGTGTCTGAGACCAGATTTAAACTCAAAAATAAGAGTATTCCTGATGTTAGGCCTGGGACACTATCCACTGTGCCACCTACCTGCCCTTACCATACAGAGCAGTTATAAGGAAAATACTCTCCAAACTGTAAAGTTATGTACAAATGTAGATGATTCTCTTTCTTCTTCTTTAATGCTAGCACATTTCTCATTTTATTATTTAGCCATAGATAGAAATGAAAATTCTAATAAAATTCATGACACTGGTAGTAATATTAATGTTGGAGAGTCAGATGACTCTCAAGAAGAATATTTGCATGTAGATCAAAAAATGATGTCAGATATGACAGCTAAAAGGAACAAACTTCAATCATCTGGAAATGATGGTACAAACTGCATGATATATTCTTGTGATGGGACAGTCCTATAGATGAGAGGGGACTGGAATAATATAAAAATAATGATCCACTCACTATTGCCAGCTCTGGACTTAACATAAAAATGCAAATATAGCAAATATGTATCAATGACCTATGGTATGTAGTGGTGGTGGTGATGGTGGTGAGATACCAAGTTTGGCTGAGACACATTCCTTGCCCTCACGGAGTTTAAGGTCTAGTCTTCACAATCTAAAGACTTGTTCTATTTGACTTCCAGAAAGTAGAACTAAGGACAAGTACTAGAGTTTGTAAAGAGTGAAATATAGACTTGATTTAAGGAAAAAAATCTCCTAATCATCAGAGCAATCTCAAAGTGGGTTGTGTGTGTGTGTGTGTGTGTGTGTGTGTGTGTGTGTGTGTGTGTGTGTGTGTGTGATTTCTTCACTGTCTACTCAATAAATTCCAGGAGCTCCCTATCCAGGATCAAATGCAAATTACAAGGTTTGGTGGATTTCCCCTTGCTGGGAGTGCTTCAACTAGATGTTTTGTAATGGAGATTCTTTTTTTTAAATTTTTATTAAAGATATTATTTGAGTTTTACAGTTTTCCCCCAATCTTGCTTCCCTCCCCCCACCCCCACCCCACAGATAGCACTCTGTCAGTCTTTACTTTGTTTCCATGTTGTACCTCGATCCAAATTGGGTGTGATGAGAGAGAAATCATATCCTTAAAGAGAACAGAATTCTCAGAGGTAACCAGATCAAACCATAAGACATCTGGGTTTTTTTTCCGAATTAAAGAGAATAGTCCTTGTACTTTGTTCAAACTCCACAGCTCCTTATCTGGATACAGATGGTACTCTCCTTTGCAGACAGCCAAAAATTGTTCCCAATTGTTGCGCTGATTGAATGAGCAAGTCCTTCAAGGTTGAACATCACTCCCATGTTGCTGTTAGGGTGTACAGTGTTTTTCTGGTTCTGCTCATCTCACTCAGCATCAGTTCATGCAAATCCCTCCAGGTTTCCCTGAAATCCCGTCCCTCCTGGTTTCTAATAGAACAATAGTGTTCCATGACATACATATACCACAGTTTGCTAAACCATTCCCCAATTGAAGGACATTTACTGGATTTCCAATTCTTTGCCACCACAAACAGGGCTGCTATAAATATTTTGGTACAAGTAATGTTTTTACCCTTTTTCCTCATCTCTTCAGGGTATAGACCCAGTAGTAGTATTGCTGGGTCAAAGGGTATGCACATTTTTGTTGCCCTTTGGGCATAGTATTGGAGATTCTTTTTAGGGTAATGGTTGAACCAGCCAACTTCTGAGGTTCCTATAAGCTCTGAAATGCTGTAATTCTGTGAACTTCAACTTGACCAATGAATTGGGATAATTTGGTCAATTTTCAAGTTCTCTTAAGTTAATTACTTGTGTTTCAGAATTATTCAATTCTTCATCTTCTCATTTTATATATCCATTGCTTGCTTCTCAGATATCTTTCCACTTTTATCAACTTCAATGGATAAAAGGGAAGTAGAAAACATATTAAATGTGAGTCAAGCAAAAGATCTGATTGAAGAGAGAGATGAAACCACTACTTAAAGTTGGAGGAACATTGATTGGAGCCTCATATGGTAGAAAGTATAAATTAAAGGGAATCAAAACTGAAAATTCTTGACTCAGAATTTTAGAGGTGCCTATATGATTCTTTAATTCAAACCTCTTTTATTACAAATAAGAAACTTAGATCTTGAGAAGTGAAGTGACTTGTCTAAAATTACACCATAAGTAGTGGAGATAGGATCAAAAACCAAGATTTTTAAATTAATATTAGCTGGCATATTTTAAGTACTTTAGGCCTTGTGGTACTTTCTCATTACAACCCTGTGAGGAAGGTAATACAAGTTTTATTATTTCCATTTTATAGGTGAGGAAAAAGAATCAGTGGAGGGGTGTGTGATTTCTTCAATAAACTCCAGTAGCTACCTATCACCTCCAGGATCAAATATAAATCTTTTTGGTGTTCAAAGACATCTGTTCATAACCTGCCTTATCACTATCTTTCCAGTCTTCTTCCTCTTTATGCTTCCTACTACCACCCCCAGACTCTGTGATCAAATGATGTCAGCCTCCTTGCTTGCTGTTCCCCAAACAAGATATACCATTTTTCCAATCTGGCTAGCTCTCTCCCTCATCTAAAAGACTCTCGCTCTTCACCTCTGCTGTCCGGCTTCCTTTGAATCTCAGCTAAAATCCAATCTTCCACAAGAAGCCTCACTGAATCTCCCTATATGCTGTTTTTCTCCCTATTTATCCCATATACACCTTGTTTTTGCATATTGTCTGCATTTGCATTTGAAATTATCTGCATAATTATCATATTATTTGCAAGCAGTTGTTATTTTCCCCACTAAAATGTGGGCTTCTTGAGAGCAGAAACCCATCTTTTACTTTTCTTTGCATATACCCCACACTCACCAAAAAACCAACACATAATAGGCATCTAATAAATGCTTCCTCAGTTCTGCATCATACATCATAAGCATTGAGCTGGAATTCAAACTCAAGCTTCCTGATTGAAAATTTAACTATTATTGAAGATTAAACTTAACCAAAAATGTTTAGCAAAGTAATTTTCTTTCAAAAAATTTACATGAAATATATGGGTAGTACACAAGAGCTAAGGATGGCTAGATGGTGTAGTGGATAGAGTACTGGATCTGGAGTCAGGAAAACTCATCAATCTGGCCTCGGACACTTACTACCTGTGTGACCCTGGGCAAGACATTTAACCCCATTGGCCTCTGTTTCCTCATCTGTAAAATGAGCTGGAGAAGAAAATGATAAACTACATAGTAGCTTTGTCAAGAAAACCACAAATGGGGTCATGAAAAATCAGACAAGATTGAAAGATGACTGAACAGTAAAGCATAAGAGCTGCAATGATATTATAACTCATATTTGCTATATGTCTTTTCAGGCTATGTAATATGATTAAAAAACTTTGGCAAAGTTCTATCCAAAAATAATCCTCCACTGCCTATTATGATACTTGAAATGCCACCACTAAAAATCAAGTTCTTTAGATCACAAAATTACTTTGGAATTTTCATTAGTTCTTTATGAAAATGTAAATATCCCTTGAGTGGGTAAAACTTTCAGTCATTTTCAGATATATTTTTGCAGGGATCACAGAATCCCTGCTTTTTATTTTTTAGGTTTTTGCAAGGCAATAGAGTGGCTTGCCCAAGGCCACACAGCTAGGTAATTATTAAGTGTCCGAGGCCAGAAGAATCGCTGCTTTTTGAGCTGGAATGGACAGACCTCATAGATTTAGTTCAACTCTTTGATTTTGCAGTTGAAGTGTAAGGAAAAACTAGAGAAAGTTGTTTTTTTTTAACAGAAGATCAAGATGACTGGCAATTTGCATATCAGAGGAAAGGTGAAAAGCATTAGACCTGAAAAAAAAGGCAAAGGATCCTTAGGAGATCAGGATCCTTGGTCCAATCCTAACCAGCTTTGAGCAAATTCTTTCATTGCTTTAAATATCCTTCAGTTTTCTCTTCTATAAAATGAGGTAAATATTTCTTTTAAATTTTCCACACAAAGTTGTATTGAGAAAAGTACTCTGTAAACTTTGAAGCCATATAGTAATGTAAGTCATATTTAATATTGATGACAATGTCCAGAGATTCTCTACTAAGGTCACAATATTGGGAAAAGGGGAATCACACAGATTGACATAAAATGAGAGGAATGATTTAAATAATGAGGCAAACAAAAAAGAAAGGAGAATCCCTTTCATGTGTGATCTAAAATTTCCTAAGTAGAGAGAATGTCACAATACTTTAAACTGGAAAACAGCTTAGAAATCATTTGGTCCAACTTCTTCATTGTATAAATTAAAATAAACACAAAGGCTTTGTAGGGAAAAGCTTGTGAAGATGCTTGTGAAGCAGAAAGAAGAGTAGTCTCAAGATTTGAACCTAGGTCATTTGCGATACAAATTCAGCAAACTTTTCACTTCTTCAAACAGAAGAAATAGAAATTCCTGATTGGGAAGAAAGGGTTTTCTTTTGAAATTAATTTCTTGATAGTTTTATTTTTGCATCACCAAGTTTCCCAGTGTATCTCTTGCCCCATCCTAATCCAGGCAACAATTCCTTATAACAAGAAAAAAAAGTTCAGTAAAATTTAAAAATTTAACAAGAAATTCTGACATCATAAACAATATTCCATTCCCAATATTCTCCACTCAGGCAAAGAAGTAAATGGAGAGATGCCTTGTTTAATTACATCCAACTCTTTGTGCCTTTATGGACCACAGCACATCAGTACTAGTCATGAAATTTCCTTGGCAAAGATACTGAAATTATTTGTCATTTTCTTCTTTAGTGGATTAAGGCAATGAGAGATTAAGTGACTTGCCCAGGGTCACAACACTAGTAAGTGTCTGAGGGCAGATTTGAACTCAAGTCTTCCTGACTCCAGCTCTATCCACTGATATCCACTTCCTTCCTTCCCGAGTGGATGTCTATAAGCCCTTTAAAATTAGATCAACAAATAGTTGCTAAGTAATTATTATATGCAAGGAACTTTTGAAATTCTCTTAAAGAAATTGGATATTTTTTCTTTTAATTAAAATATCATTATTGCCTTTTGTCTTTACAACTCAGTCAATTTCCCTCAATACCTTATTTCCCAACCCAGCATTGAACCATTCCCTCAAACAAAGAAAAATCCTTATGTTAAATTTACCAATACACAACATAGTTATGGTTCCTGATAGTGTATAGGTAATGCCACTTTATTTTATTTTTTTCTTATCTAATTTTTTAATTGATGCTTTATTTTTCCAAATACATGTTTTAAAATTCTTTTTACAATCATCCATATGCCTTTGCATATTTCTTTTTTTTTTTTTTTGCAAGGCAATGGGGTTAAGTGGCTTGCCCAAGGCCACACAGCTAGGTAATTATTAAGTGTCTGAGGCCAAATTTGAACTCAGGTACTCCTGACTCCAGGGCTGGTGCTCTATCTACTGTGCCACCTAGCTGCCCCCCTATGCATATTTCTAAGTTAAAAATTTCTTCCCATCCCCCTCCCATCAGTGGCAGTTAAGTTAATATTGTACTTACACATCTGTGTTAAACATGTTTACAGTTTAGCCATTTTTGGAATGAGAAATTAGGATTAATGGAAAGAAATACATAAGAAATTTTTTTTTTAAAAGTGAATGTAGTGTTCCTCATATTCTGGATGGGAATAGCATTGTCCATAGCCAGTCTAATACGGTAGTCCTAGCTCTCTGAACTGCTGAGAGCAGCTGTATCCATTGGGGTTACTCATCTCACAATGTTTTTTTTTTTACATTAAAAAAGGAATAGATTTTATTTTATTTTTTCCCAATCTTACCTCCTTCCCCCCACCCTCACCCCCCACAGAAAGCAATCTGTCAGTCTTTATTTTGTTTCCATGTCTCACAATGTTGTTCATGTGTACATTGTTCTCTTGGTTCTACTCCCTTTGCTTAGCTGTAATTCCTTCTATGCTTCCCTAAAGTTCGACCATTTATGATTTCTTATAGAGCAATAGTATTCCATAGTATTCATGTACCATAACTTGTTTAACCATTCCCCAATTGATTGGTATCCCTGCAATTTCTAATTCTTTGCTACTACAAAAAGAGCTGCTATAAATATTTTGGAACATATGGAACTTTTCCTATTTTTTATGATTTCTTCTGGAATTGCTGGGTCAAAGGGAATGAACAGTTTTATTGTTCCTTGGCCAAGGTTCCATATTGCTCTCCAGAATTGTTGGATCCATCACAACTCTATCAGCAATACATCAATGTCCCAATCCTCCCACAACTTCTCCAACATTGATCATTTTCCTTTTTTTGTCATTTTAGCCAATCTGATAGATGTGAAGTGATACCTCAGAGTTGTTTTAATTTGCATTTCTCTCATCAATAATTATTTGAAACATTTTTTCATATGAGTATATATAGTTTTACTTTCTTCATTTGAAAACTGTCTATTCATATCATTTAACCATTTATCAATTGGGGAATGACTTGCAAACTTTATAGATTTGATGCATTTCTCTATATATTTTAGAAATTAGACCTTTATCAGAACTCCCATGTGTGAAGATTGTTTCCCAGCTATCTGCTTTCCTTCTAATT